>NW_021703784.1:43592869-43717493 GCF_005190385.1 Monodon monoceros | reverse complement strand
GAGAAGAGCTAACACCTATCCTTCTCAAGCTCTTCCAAAATATAGCAGAGGGAGGAACACTCCCAAACTCATTCTACGAGGCCACCATCACCCTGATACCAAAACCAGACAAGGATATCACAAAGAAAGAAAACTACAGGCCAATATCACTGATGAACAGAGATACAAAAATCCTCAACAAAATACTAGCAAACAGAATCCAACAGCATATTAAAAGGATCATACACCATAATCAATTGGGGTTTGTCCCAGGAATGCAAGATTCTTCAATATATGCAAATCAATCAATGTGATATACCATATTAACAAATTGAAGGATAATCACCATATGATCATCTCAATAGATGGAGAAAAAGCTTTTGACAAAATTCAACATCCATTTATGATAAAAACTCCAGAAGTAGGCATAGAGGGAACTTTCCTCAACATAATAAAGGCAATATATGACAAACCTGCAGCCAACATCATTCTCAATGGCTAAAAACTGAAACCATTTCCACTAAGATCAAGAAAAAGACAAGGTTGCCCACTCGCACCACTATTATTCAACATAGTTTTGGAAGTTTTAGCCACAGCAATCAGAGGAGAAAAAGAAATAAGAGGAATCCAAATCACAAAAGAAGAAGTAAAGCTGTCACTATTTGCAGATGATACAATACTATACATAGAGAATACTAAAGATGCTATCAGAAAAGTACTAGACATAATCAATGAATTTGGTGAAGTACCAGGATACAAAATTAATGCACAGAAATCTCTTGCATTCCTATACACTAATGCTGAAAAATTTGAAAGAGAAATTAAGGAAACACACCCATTTACCATTACAACAAAAAGAATAAAATACCTAAGAAAAAACCTACCTAAGGAGACAAAAGACCTGTGTGCAGAAAACTATAAGACACTGATGAAAGAAATTAAAGACGATATAAACAGATCGGGAGATATACCATGTTTTGGTTTGGAAGAATCAACATTGTGAAAATGACTTTACTACCCAAAGGATCTACAGATTCAATGCAATCCGTATCAAACTACCAATGGCGTTTTTCACAGAACTAGAACAAAAAATTTCACAGTTTGTATGGAAACACAAAACACCCCAAATAGCTGAAGCAATCTTTAGAAAGAAAAACGGAGCTGGAGGAATCAGGCTCCTGTACTTCAGACTATACTACAAAGCTACAGTAATCAAGACAGTATGGCACTGGCAAAAAACAGAAGGATAGATCAATGGTACAGGACAGAAAGCCCAGAGATAAACCCACGCACATATGGTCATCTTATCTTTGATAAATGAGGCAACAATATAAAATGGAGAAAAGACAGGCCTCTTCAATAAGTGGTGCTAGGAAAACTGGACAGCTACATGTAAAAGAATGCAATTAGAACACTCCATAACACCATATACAAAAATAAACTCAAAATGGATTGAAGATCTAAATATAAGGCCAGACACTATAAAACTCTTAGAGGAAAACATAGGCAGAACACTCTGTGACATAAATCACAGCCAAGATCCTTTTTGACCTACCTCCTAGAGAAATGGAAATAAAAACAAAAATAAACAAATGGGACCTAATGAAACTTAAAAGCTTTTGCACAGCAAAGGAAACCATAAACAAGACGAGAAAACCACACTCAGAATGGGAGAAAATATTTGCAAACGAAGCAACTGACAAAGGATTAATCTCCAAAATATACAAACAACTCATGCAGCTCAATATCAAAAAAACAAACAACCCAATCCAAAAACGGGCAGAAGGTCTAAATAAACATTCCTCCAAAGAAGATATACAGATTGACCACAAACACATGAATGGATGCTTAACATCAGTAATCATTAGAGAAATGCAAATCAAAACTACAAAGAGGTATCACCTCATACCGGTCAGAATGGCAATCATCAAAAAATCTACAAACAATAAATGCTGGAAAGGGTGTGGAGAAAAGGGAACACTCTTGCACTGCTGGTGGGAATGTAAATTGATACAGCCACTATGGAGAACAGTATGGAGCTTCCTTAAAAAACTAAAAATAGAACTACCATACGACCCAGCAACCCCACAATTGGGCATATACCCTGAGAAAACCATAATTTAAAATGAGGCATGGAGCTTCCCTGGTGGTGCAGTGGTTGAGAGTCCGCCTGCCGATGCAGGGGACACGGGTGCGTGCCCTGGTCCGGGAAGATCCCACATGCCGCAGAGCGGCTAGGCCCATGAGCCATGGCCACTGAGCCTGCGCGTCTGGAGCCTGTGCTCTGCAATGGGAGAGGCCACAACAGTGAGGGGCCCGCATAGCACACACACACACACAAAAAGTCATGTACCACAATTTCATTGCCACACTAGTTACAACAGCCAGGACATGGAAGCAACCTAAGTTTCCATCAACAGATGAATGGATAAAGAATATGTGGCACATATATCCAATGGAATAGTACTCAGCCATAAAAAGAAATGAAACTGAATTATTTGTAGTGAGGTGGATGGACCTACAGACTGTCATACAGAGTGAAGTAAGTCAGAAAAAGAATAACAAATACCATATGCTAACACATGTATATGGAATCTAAAACAAAAAATTGGTTCTGCTGAACGTAGGGGCAGGACAGGAATAAAGACGCAGATGTAGAGAATGGACTTGAGGACACGTGGAGGAGGAAGGGTAAGCTGGGATGAACTGAGAGCATAGCATGGACATATATACACTACCAAATGTAAAAGAGATAGCTAGTGGGAAGCAGCTGCATAGCACAGGGAGATCAGCTCGCTGCTTTGTGACCACCTAGAGGGGTGGGATAGGGAGGGTGGGAGGGAGACGCAAGAGGGAGGGGATATGGGGATATATGTATACGTATAGTTGATGCATTTTGTTATACAGCAGAAACTAACACAACATTGTAAAGCAATTATACTCCAATAGAGATGTTAAAAAAATAATAAATAAGTAGATAAACTTCCTCTTCTTAACCATTGTCTCCTTTCTATTTCTTTTAAATTGGTTTGTGTTTTTCTTATTGATTTGTAAGATTTTAAAGTAGAATCAGGAGATTAGTTCTATTAACACATGTTGCAAATATTATTAACTTTTTCATACAGAGGTTTAATTTGTCTTTGTACATTTTGTTGTTTCATTTGACTTTCTTTTGGACAGTTTCTTCCCCCCAGAGGTTTAAAATTTTTACGTAGACAATATTTGGAATAATTTCCATTTCAGTTTTCAGTTTTTGTAACATTTTTCCCTACTCCATGATTATTCAAAAGCTGTCTTACAGGCATTTTTTTTGACAAAACTACTTTTCAAATTTCCAACATTGAAATTTTTTATTCATAGAAAACAGATTTTTGTATAAGGACTGAAGTCATGATTTTAAGTTCATCAGTTGTCCCAATGTTGTTCATTGAATAATTCCATTACCTTAGCAACTGATTAGAAAGCCAATTCAATGATATGTTTCTATTTCCCATTTTGAATGCTATGTTTCTGTTCTACTATAATTCTAGAAGCCTTTATAAATCTAACATAGTGGGTTAAGTATGCTAACACTTGTGTTCTGGTGCAAATTCTAATATATTTATGCACATGTAAATATATAAACATGCTGTGCTAGAAAATGATGTCTGATTTACTGATTCTAGCAGTCTATCTTAATAATTGTACACAATATTTACAATAGTTATCACGTTGTTCCTCTCTCCTTTTAAGACCAAAATGTATTTTGTAACCATAATTCTGAGTCATGAGATTTAACGTGAATTCTCTCAGGGGGAGTTTCTGCCAGGCCATATAGCAGCTCAGAGGGATGCCTTGCTCATGAGAGGGAATGAGATCTGTGTGCTCAACTGCAAGTATGATTGGATTTACAGATTAACAAAATGAGAAAGATCAAAGCCCTGTTATCAAGCAGACCTACAAGCCTAGAGCTTGCTCTTGTAAGAAAAATTGTTCTGTGCCCCTAATCTTTCTAATCTTGACCTCACAGTCAGGTTTTGTACTTAAGACAATGTCATCAAGAATGCAAAATTCAATCTCAGGCCACATTCTACTTTCTCTTAACATGGGTGAACACACCCTCAGTGACTATATTGGCAACTGTATGGAAATTTCTGGCTTCAAACAGAATTTCTAATTCCATTAAATGGATGTTCAGCAGAGCACACTGAGTTTTGTGGTTACTAAAGAGAAAACTAGGCACACATACTTACTCTTAATTAATCATAGTCTCTTTTCTTCCCAAATAGTATGGACTTTTATATTCTCATATTTATGACTTCAGTGTCTAGCACTGTGCCTGTCACACAACAATTTTCAGGATAAATAATTCTCCAGATTCAAACAAAAATTTGTAGTTTGTTTTTTAAATGCTAAACCATAAACCTATGTTGATTCACAACTAAGAAGAATATTTGGGAAGTCTGAAATTGACCATGTGTAGGCAGATAACGAGTATCTCACCTTACTGACCCTTATTTAGGAACAACAATGCTGTAATTAACATGGTGTGCTCTTTCTTATCTTAAATGTTAAGAAGACTAGAGCATTTTGAAATGCTCATTTTATTAGAAAATGCATCACATATGGGTTGCCATCTTGGAAAAAATTGGAATGCATCAAAATTCTCACAATTAAAACTAATGAAAACTATTTAATCATATTCCACATGAGTGAAATCATATGGCATTTGTCTTTCTCCATCTGACTTATTTCACTTAACAACCTCAAGGTCCATGCATGTTACCACAAATGGCAAGATTTCATCTTTTTATGGCAGAATATTTTTCCATTGTATGTATATATTAATGGATACTTTGATTCTTTCCATATCTTGGCTATTGTAAATAATGCTGCCATGAATACAGAGGTGCATATATCTCTATGAATTAGTGTTTTCATATTCTCTCAATAAATACCCAGAAGTGGAACAGCTGGATCATATGGTAGTTCTATTCTTAATTGAGGAATTTTCATACTGTTTTCCACAGTGGCAGCACCAATTTACATTCCCACCATCAGTGTATGAGGGTTCCCTTTCACCAAACCCTTTCCAACACTTATTTCTTGTCTTTTTGATAACAGCCATTCTAATGAGTGTGAGGTGATATCTCATGGTTTTGATTTGCATTTCCTTAATAAATTAGTGTTGAGCATTTATTCATGTGCCTGCTGGCCATATGTATGTATTCTTTGGAAAAATGTCTATTAAGATCCTTTAACCATTGTTTAATTGGGTTTTTTTTTTTGGTGTTGTTGAGTTGTGTAAGCTTTTCATGTATTTTGGATATTAATCCCCTATTGGATATATGATTTGCAAATATTTTCTACCATTCAGTAAGTTGTCTTTTAATTTTGTTGATGGTTTCCTTTGCTGCGCAGAAGCTTTTGAGTTTGAGGTAGCCCCATTTGTTTATTTTTGCTTTTGTTTCCCTTGCCTGAGGAGACAGATTCAAAAAAATACTGGTAAGACCAAAGTCAAACAGCATACAGCCTATGTTTTCTTCTAGGAGTTTTATGGTTTCAGGTCTTACATTAAAGTCTTTAATCCATTTTGAGTTAATTTTTGTTTCTGTGTAAGACAGTGGTCTAGTTTCATTCCTTTGCATGTGGCTGTCCAGTTTTCCCAACATCATTTATTAAAGAGAATGTCTTTTCTCCATTGTATTTCTTTGCTCCTTTGTCATAAACTGTCTGTATATGTGTGGGTTTATTTCTGGGCTCTTTGATTCTGTTCCATTGATCTGCATGTCAGTTTTTTCTGCCAATACTATGCTGTTTTGATTGCTATAGCTTTGTACTTTAATTTGAAGTCAGGAAGTGTGATGCCTCCAGCTTTGTTCTTTTTTCTCAGGATTGCTTTGGCTATTCACAGTCTTTTGTCGTTCCATACAAATTTTAGGATTTTTTTTTTTTTCTGTGAAAAATGTCATTGGGATTTTGATAGGGACTGCATTAAATCTGTAGATTGCTTTAGGTAACATGGACTTTTTTGCAACGCTAATTCTTCCAATCCATGAACACAGAATATCTTTCCATTTCTTTGTGTATTCTTCAATTTTTTTAAAGAATATCTTATAGTTTTGAGTGTACAGGTCTTTCACATCCTTAAATTTATTCCTAGGTATTTTATTCTTTTTGCTACAACAGTAAATGGGATAATTTTTCAAATTTCTCTGATAGTTCATTGTTAGTTCATAGAAATGGAACCGATTTTTGTATACTGATTTTGTCCCCTGCATCTTTACTGTATTCATTTATTATTTCTCATAGTTTTTGGTAGAGTTTTTAGGGTTCTCTATATACAAAATCACATCATCTGCAAATAGTGAGAGTTTTCCTTCTTCCTTTCCAATTTGGATACCTTTTATTTCTTGTTCTTGCCTAACTGCTCTATCTAGGACTCCCAATACTATGTTGAATAAAAGTGGTAAGAGTGGGCATCCTTGTCTTATTCCTGATCTTAAAGGAAAAGCTTTCACTTTTTCCCATTGAGTATCAGGTTAGCTGTGCGTTTGTCACATATGGCTTTTATCTACACCCATTTTATTGAGTTTTATCATAAATAGGTGAGAATCATGTTAAATGCTTTTCCCGCATCTTCTGAGATGGCTATATGATTTTTATTCTTCAACTTAATGTGGTGTATCACACTGATTGATTTACAGACATTGAACCATCTTTGCATCCCTAGAATATATCCCATTTGATCATGCAGTATGATTCATTCAATGTATCGTTGTATTTGGCTTGCTAATATTTTGTTGAGGATTTTTGCATCTATGTTCATCAGAAATTTTGGTCTGCAATTTTTTTGTGTTGTCTTTATCTGGTTTTGGTATCAGGGTGATGCTAGCCTCATAAAATGAGTTAAGAAGCATTCCCTCCTCTTCAATTTTTTGGGAGAGTTTGAGAAAGATAGGTATTAGATCTTTGAATGTTTGGCAGAATTCACCTGTGAAGACATCTGGTCCTGGACTTTGTTTTTCTGGGGAGATTTTGATTTCTATTTCAATATCCTTAATAGCAATCAGTCTATTCAGATTCTTCTATTTCTTCATGATTCAGTCTTGGACGGTTGTATGATTATAAGAATTTGTCCATTTCTTCTAGGTTGTCCAATTTATTGTTGTATAGCTGTTCAGAGTATTCTCTTATCCTTTGTATTTCTGTGGTATACACTGTAATTTCTCTTCTTTCATTTCTGATTTATCAGAGCCTTCTCTCTTTTTTCTTATTGACTCTAGTGAAAGGTTTGTCAATTTTATCTTTCCAAAGAAGCAGCTCTTACTTTCACTGATCTTTTCTATTATCTTTTAGTCTCTATTTCCACTCTGATTTTTATTTTTTCCTTCTACTGACTTTGGGCTTTTCTTGTTCTAATTCCTTTCAGTGTAAGGTTAGATTGCTTGAGATTTTTCTTGTTTCTTGAGGTAGACCTGTATTACTATAAACTTCCTTCTTAGTACTGCTTTTGCTGCATCCCAGAAATTCTGCAACATTGTATTTTCATTTTTCTTCGTCTTCAGGTATTTTTAAATTCTCTTTTGATTTCTTCATTGACCTAATAGTTGTTCAATAGCATATTGTTTTGTCTCCATATATTTGTGATTTTTCCAGCTTTCTTCTTGTAGTTGATTTCTAGTTTCATATCACTGTAGTCAAAGAAGATGCTTGATATGATTTCAATTTTAAATTTATTGAGACTTGTTTTGTGTCCCAAAATATGGTTTATCCTTGAGAATGTTCCATGTACACTTGAGAAGAATGTGTATTTTGCTGCATTTGAATGGAATATTCTCTATATATCAATTAGCTACATCTGATATGTTTCATTTAAGTCAATATTTCTTGTTGACTTTCTGTCTTGATGATCTACCCATTGATGTAAGTGGGGTGTTAAAGTCCCCTATTATTGTGTTGCTGTCAATTTCTCCCTTGGGTCTGTTAATAATTACTTTATGTATTTTGGTACTCCTATGTTAGGTACATATCTAAGTATTACATCTTCTTGGTGAATTGTCTCCTTTATCATTATATGAAGTCCACCTTTATCTTGTTACCTCTTTTGGCTTTAAGTCTATTTTGTCTGATATGTGTAGGGCTACCCCTGCTTTCTTTTGTCTGCCATTTTCTTGGAGTATCATTTTCCATCCCTTCACTTTGAGGCTACGTTTGTGTTTAGAGCTAGATGAGTCTCCTGAAGGCTGCATATAGGTGGGTATCGTTTTTTAATCCATCCAGCCATTCTGTGTCTCTTGATTGATGAAATCAATCCATTTGCTTAGGGTTGTTATTGACAGATAAGTACTCAGTACTGCTATTTTATCTTTTGTTTTTCGATTGCTCTATCTCCATTGTTTCTTTTTCTTTGTGTTTCTATCATTTTAGTTTTGTGATTTTCTATGATGTTCTTCTAAGTTTTCTCTCTTTTTAATATTTCATGTCTCTGCTCTACATTTACATTTTGTGGTTTATGTATGTTACCTTTAGGTTTGTATAAAGCATCTCACACATAATACAGTCCTTTTTTCCTGCTGATAGCATCTTATCTTTATTTGCCTATATGGGTTCGTCCTTTTCCTCCTCCCCTTTTATACTTTTGTTGTCTCAACTTATCCGTTTTTATGTTGTGAGTTCATTATCATATTGAAGTAGCTATGGTTATTTTTGCTGTTTTTTTTCCCCTTCATAACTTTTATGCTATAATTAGGTATTTAACAACCTATTCTGAGAGTTGAAACTTTCTGAGTCTATCTACCACCTTACTCAAAGTTTTCTGTACTTTTACCTTTTCTTTTCAGGTAGAAGAGCTCTCTTCAACATTTCTTGTAAGGCAGGTCTAGTTGTGATGAATTCCTTCATCTTCTGTTTGTCTGAGTAAGCCTTTATTTATACTTCATATCTATAATTTTTCTGGATAGAGTATTCTTGGCTGACAGTTTTTATCTTTCAATATTTTGAGTATGTCATTCCACTCTCCCCTGAAATCTGCTCATAGTCTGCTGGGGGTTCCTTTGTAGGTTACTGTCATTTTTTCCCTTGGCTACCTTCAAAATTTTTTCTTTATCATTGACTTTTGACAGTTCATAATAATGTGTTTTGGAGAAGGTCTTTTTGCATTGAGACAATTAGGTGTTCTCTTAGCTTTGTGGACTTGTATGTCCAGTTCTTTCCCCATGTTTGGGAAGTTCCCAGCTATTACTTTTTACAATAAAATCACTGGGCTTCCCTGGTGGCGCAGTGGTTGAGAGTCCACCTGCCGATGCGGGGGACATGGGTTCGTGCCCCAGTCCGGGAAGATCCCACATGCCGCGGAGCGGCTAGGCCCGTAAGCCATGGCCACTGAGCCTGCGCATCCGGAGCCTGTGCTCCACAATGGGAGAGGCCACAACAGTGAGAGGCCCGCATACCTCAAAAAAAATAATAATAATAAAATAAATAAATAAATAAAATAAAATAAAATCACTGCTCCCTTCTCCCTCTCCTTTACTTCTGGGATACTCATTACCCTTATTTTGCTTTTCCTGATGGAGTCAGATAGTTCTCATAGAATTTCTTCATTTTGAAAAATCTTCTCTCCTCTTCTACCTGAATCATTTCTAGATTTCTGTTTTGAGTTTGCTAATTCTCTCTTCCATATGGTCTGCTCTATTTCCAATGCTTTCTATTGCATTCTTCATCTGATTTGAGTTCTTCAGCTCCAAATTTTCTGTTTGGTTTTTTTACAGCTTCAATCTCTTTCATAAAGTATTCCTTTTGTTCACTAATTTCATTGCTGAGCGCATTAAACTACCTTTCTGAGTTTTCTTATAACTTGTTGAGGTTTTTTTTCATGACAACTATTTTTTAATTCTCTCTCAGATCACAAACTTCCTTGACTTTAAGTTTGGTTTCTGGAGAATTGTCATTTTCTTTTTGTGATACCATGTTACCGCTGCTTTTCATGGTGCTTAATGAGTTGTTCCTCTGCTGGTGGACTGTCCATTACTCCTTACTTTGCAAGTCACATATTTGATAAAGACTCCATCAAGAATATCTAAAGAATTCTTCTTTTCATTTAATGTCTTTGCTGGTTTGGATACCACAACAACGCTGGACTTACTGATCCTAAAGAACCAGCTTTCAGTTTCATTAATTTTCTCTATTGTTTTTCTGTTCTCCATTTAACTGATATTAGTTTTGACAGTTATTATTTTCTTTCTTCTACTTATTTTGGGTTTAATTTTCTATCATTTTTCCAATTCTTTAAGTTGGAAGGTGAGGTCAGTGATTTGAGACTTTTCCTCTACTCTACCATGGGCATTCAGTACTACAACATTTCCCATAAGCACTCCTTTGGGGCATCCCCAAATTTTGAAATGTTGTGTTTTCATTTTCATTCAGTTCAAAACACTTTGGCATTTCCCTTTAGGTTTTTTTCTTTGACTTACTGTTTACTTAGAAGTGTATATTTTTTAGTTTTCAAATATCTGTGGATTTTCCAGCTATCTTTTTATTATTGATTTCTAATTTAGTTTCATCAAGGTTACATATTTTGAAAGATGTAAATCTTTTAAGTATATTAGCACTTGCTTTATGGCCAGAATATATTCTATCTAGGTAAATGTTTCATCTCTACTTGAAAATAATACATATTCTGCTGTTGTTGGGTGGAGTGTTCTATAACTGTCAAGTAGTTCAAGTTGGTTTATAGTGTTTTTCAAGTCTGTTATATCCCTACTGATTTTGTCTAGTTGTTCTACCAATTATTCATGGAAAAGTGTGGAAATGTCCAAGTTTAACTGTGCATTTTTTATTTCTCCTTGAATTTTATCAGTTTTATTTTTTGCCAAGAATTCTGAAGTTCTGTTATTAAGTGCATAAGCATTTAGGACTGCTATATACCATTAGATTGATTGACTCCCATTACATTATAAAATGAATCCCTATATCCCTGGTAATATTCTTTGCTATGAATTATTTGATATTAATATAGTCACTCTAGCTTTCTCTGATTAGTGGTGGTCTAGTATGTCTGTCCCTCTGTTTCACTTTTAAACTTTTTTTGTCTTTACAATTAAAGTGGGTTGCTTGAGGCAATGTATAACTGAATCTTGTTTTCTTTTGTTTTTAAAATCCAGTCTGTCAATTGCTGACTTTTAATTTTGGGGTTAACACACTTACGTTTCATGTGATTATTGATGTGGCTGAGTTTAAATTTACCACCTTGCTGCTTGTTTTTTTCATTTACCCCAATTGTCCTTTTTCCTTTGTTCCTGCCTTCTCTGGGGTTAATTGGGGTTTTTATTTTTTTATGATTCCAGGTTTTTCTTCTTGTTGGCTTATTAGCTATAATTCTGTTGAGTCCTTTCAGTGGTTGCTTTAAGGTACATAGTATACATCTTTCACTTCATAGTCTATGCTTAAGTGATATACTACTTCCTCTATAATAAAAGAAACTTATAACAGCATGTTTCCATTTTTCCTTCCCAACCAGTTATATTGTTGCCACACATTTTACTTTTGCATATGCTATAGCTCCACAGTATATTATCATTTTTGCTTTAAACGTTTTATGATTTCTTAAATATACTTAAATAATATGTAAATTACCATTATATTTACTTATTAGTTGTCATTTCTGGTGACTGGCAATCCTTTGTATAGATACAGCTATCTATCTGATATCATTGTCCTTCTGCTTGAAGGATCTCCTTTAAGATTCCTTATTGTGTAGGTCTTCTGATAACAGGATCTTTCTGCTTTTCCTCATCTGAAAATGTGTTCATTTTGTCTTTGTTTTTGAAAGATATTTTCACTGGGTAGAAAATTGTGGGTTCACAGTTTTTCTTTTCTTTCCATACTTTAACAATTCAATTACATTTCTTGAAGCTTCTGGAGTTTTCGTTTGTTTGTTTGTTTTTCTGTCAAGAAATTTAGTGGGATCCTTCTCTTTATTTCCTTGTATATAATTTATCTTTTATTCAGTGTCTACTTCTCAGATTTCCTCTGTATCATTCATTTTAAACAATCTAATTATCACGTTCCCTGGTGAAAGTTTCCTCATGTTTTTTGTACCTGAGGTTTGTTGAGCTTCTTGGATATGTGGGTAACAATTTTTATAAAGTTGGAAATTTTATAGTCATTATTTCTTCAAATGTTTTCTTCCCTCCAGGGACACTAATTTTATGCAACTGTCTCCCCTGCCCCCATTAGCTAATGCACCATTCTATTTTCTTTTTCTCAACCTTTTCCTCTGTGTGTTTCAATCTGGATAGTTTCAATTACTATGTAATCAAATTCACTAATGATCTTTTCTTATGCAATATCCATTGGCCATTAACTCCATCCAGTGTGTTTACATCTCAAACACTGAGGCATTGCAGATTTCAGCAGTAGAGGTTTGCTTTTGATGTTTAAGATGTTCAATCCTTCTTTTAGCTACTTGAACTTGTGGAATGAAATTATATTAACTGTTTTAATGTCCTTGTCTACTAATCTATTATCCGTACTACTTCTGTGTTGGTTTCAATTGATATTTCTTCTCATTATGTTTTATTTCCCTGTTTTTTTTGCATGCTGATAATTATTTATAGGATGCTAGATATTGTGGATTTTACCTTGTCAGGAGCTAGATATTTTTCTCTTCCTAAACAGAATCTTGAGTTTTTTCTGGGTCATGGTTAAAGTCACTTCAAATAGCTGGATCCTTTCAGATCTTGCTTTTAGGGTTTGTTAGATGGAGTCCAAGAAGTGCTTAATCTTGGGCTAATTTTTTACTGTTATCAAGCTAAGACCATTCATTGTTCTTTAATTAATATCCTTTGAATTATGAGGCTTTTCCACTCTGGATGATGTCACTCTTCACAGCCCTATGTGAGGTTTAGGCACTAATTCCTATTATCTTTTTAGGTATTATCTTAGTGCTCTGGCCTGGATAGTTGCTCATCTGTGTGCACTGATTAGTAATCAGCTGAATACTCCTGTGGATCCTTCTGCAGATCTCTGCAGTTTCCATTCCATGCAGCTCAATCCTCTCTAGTAGTCTGCTCTGCAAATTCTTGTCAGCCTTGCTTTCCCAGACTCCTAGCTCCACCTTCTCACATCAGGGAAATTGTTGCCTGGCTTTCCCCCTCCCCTGTATCATTACCTGAATACTCTCTCAAGATAGAAAGCTAGAGCAGTGATAGGGCTAATCTCATTTGTTCCCTGGCTTTCATGGCTCACTCTCCTTCATTGCCAGATACCTCCCCCTCAGAACTGTTGTTTCCTATATTTTGTCTTTTTTTCTTTTTCTTTTTTTTTTTTTTAGTTTTTTATTTGAGGCTAAATCTAGTTCTTGTTACTCTACCTTGTTTGGAAGAGTAATCTATAAATCCCTTAATCCTTTTTAACATCATATTTCCAGTACTACTAATTGATAAAAGTTTCCAGAGAGGATGATATCTATTTGCTATCCCAAAATGGCCTCTTATTTCTCATCTTAAAAATCATCTTGTTCCCAAAGCCAAGGCAAGGTTAAGCATGCTTCTCAGGTTCTGCTTTAACACAGTGTTATAACACATACACACATGTTATATACACACACACAAACACACACACACACATATATATATATATAAAATGCTGTGTAACAGAGTAGTGGTATATTTTATATATATACATATATACTCTTTCTGTACTATACATGCCTTTTGCCTTTTTTCCTACATCCTCGGGCCGTAGTACATGCCTACACATAGTAAGCCCTCAGTAAATATTTGTATGAATGACTGAATAAAAATATTGGTTAGCAGATGTTTCTTTTTCTCAGATGGCAGAGAGCTTACTACCTCACTACAAACTCCATTTTTGAAGCAGCACTTTCAATAAAAACTACTGAAGAGATAACCTAGTCCTGAGGCCACTGAAGCACATGAGCACAGGGCTGAACCTGAGGGAAGTCAGGATGCTGCCAGCCATGAGGAAGGACCAAGACAACCAAGAGTATCTGCTACTTCAGACACGCATTCTCAAAAGCACCTGTATCCTCTGCTCTGAAGAGAATGTCTTCAACATTTTAAACAATGTTTTAGACTAGTATCATGACAGTATCTAACTTACATGACTGTAAATATTTCCAGAACACAATAAACTTCACTTCCATGCCAAGATGCTTCAGGCAGTGTGTCACTTTAGATGGTAATTATAGTGCATTAGGGAGACAGATTGTGAAGCCTCAAAAGTGGAAAGAATATACTGGTAAATCTGTCATCCACCGCCACAGTACACACCCTCTAAAAAGGAGAATTCTATTATTTCTGGGATCATCTTCATTTCACATTTATTATTCTTTTTTGAAAAGCTACCTATTTTAAATATTTAGGTACAGGAAACTCCTAGGGGGCAAGTACTTGCCTTAATCATAGAGATTTCTTGCTTTTCCCACTTTTTCACTCTTTCGTGGAGTGTTTTTAAATATATAATCTCCCTACTTATACCTTTTCACCCTTTTGATAAAAAGCAAGTCTTAATTGCCTTGTCATATTCTTATTAGACAAATCATTCAAGTTTTCTGAGTCTCAAGGTAATTGTGTCTACCTTACAGAGATTTCTTTCACTCTTAGAAGGAAGGAGCAAAAATTCTTTGTACACTACAAACCACTGAGCAAATTTTCAATATAAGATTTGAGGTATATGAAAATGTGGTGGTTATTCATCTTTTTTAGCCCAATAACCTTATATAGTGGCTGAATCATGGTCATGTTCAGTACATAGTTTAAAGGAATAGAGAAAAGCAGGAAGGAAGGACGATGGATGGGACAGAAGGAGAAAATGAAGGGAGGGAGGGAAAAGAGAGGGAGCAGGAGAGAAAATGAGAAGAAAGGAAGGGAGGGAGGGAGGGAAAAATAAGGGAGACTGGAGAGAGAGAAAGAAACAGAGGAAGGGGGGATGAAAGGAGGGATGGGAGAAAAAGGGAAGAGAGGAAAAATCATGAATACTATGTGATTGGTTGACTAATTTTGACTTTGACCTGTATATTAAAACAACTGATCACTGCTATAGCTGTTTCCCTCCTAGACAACGTAAATAAATAACAAAAAAAGTGACTAATCTTACATGAAATTTAGACACGGTAGCCTTATGCTAGGAAGATGGAAGTAATAATATTTGCTAATATTTACTATGTAAATTAGCATTAATATTATTGCCTTTGATGATGAAACTGAAGGAGAGGCTGACATTCCCAAATGTTGTAGCTAAGTTGAAACCCTAGAGAAAGAGATTCACTCATCAAGGGGATTGTCCTTTCTCTACTTTCCAGAGTATTTATTCAGGAAACAGCAGGTACTTTAAAAATCTTCTCAGATTCTGATTCTTGAGTTAGAAATAATTTCTTCATTTATTTTGCCCTTAAGGATAAGCTTAACTCATTAGCGGAGGCACATTAACAAGGAAAGAGAATATAAGGTATTTGGATCTTGCTCCAGTCAACAAAAATCAATTAATTCTCTGTGTGTGTGTGTGTGTGTGTGTGTGTGTGTGTGTGTGTGTGTGCATGTGGTTTGTGGTGGTGGTGGCTTTTTGGCAGCCTAAAGAAGGTAAGGTTTTAAAAGATGGCAATAATATTTCTCATGCAAACCAATAATTCTGCTGTTGTCACAGGAAAGAGGTGACTTGGTGCCACAGATGCATTTAATGATAGCATTAATAATCACTGCTACCATTAATTAAGCTTCTGCTTTGAGGAAATCGCTGCACAGCTGCCATCTCATTTAATTCTCCTGGTGACACTGTGAAGTTAGCATTTGTATCACAGTTTTGGAGTTGAGGAATCATAGCCTCAGAGGAAATAGTAAACTTTTATGAAGACCCTAGTTGGTGCCGCTTCTCATTACGTCCACCTCCCCAGGTCAGAGAGTGACTGAAGATCAGAGATATGCAAAAGAAAAAACAAAACATCTCAAGGCCTTCTTTCATCCCAGTGGACAAAACAAAAAGAGCTAAGGGTAAATATACACACACTTTCATTCTAAATGAGATGCCTGACACTGCTGTAAATTCTTTGGTAATGTATTTTAATTAATCCTCTGACACCGATACACTTGTGAGGAGGATATTGCTTTACTTATTTGACTGATGAGAAAAGGAAAGCTTGGGAGGTTAAATTGGCCAGTTCCCTGGAAAGTGACAGAATATGTATTTGAATTCAAAATACACATGCCTGTGCCCTTTTTTCTTGTCACATTGACCTTCACTGCTCCACAAACACATGCAGAACACCTGCTGAGTGAAAACACTTAGCAAGTGCAGGGCACTTAAAGCCATACAAAGATAAAAAAGACATAGACTTGAACTCAAAGAGCAAACTCCAATCACATAGAAAATATCTCAGCTGGAATAACATTTACAAGGAAATGTGAAATGGTTTGCACAATAGTCTTCTGAAGTCATAAATTGGAACATTAACTGGTGGCCCTTTTCCTGTTGGGCAAATCTCTCACAGAAAGTGGGCCTTGACAGCACTGTGCTGGGAGATGAGCTTATTAACACGGTGTATCCACAGCCAAGGGACATTCCCTCTACTTCACCAGGCAACAGATTTTTGAGAGATGAAGGCAAGCCCTTCCTCTATCTTGGAGGGAAAAAAGATTTTACCTATATAATGTTCTTAAATAATGCTTATCATAGCTCTGTGGAAGGAAAATTTATCCCCTCTTACCACTGAGGCAACAAAGCTTTATAAAGGTCAAGGGATCACCTTGTGTCAAATGGGTAGTAAGTGGTCCAGGCAGGGTTCAAACCAATGTCTACCTTACTCCAAAGAACTGATTTTTCCTATGCACCACCCTGCCCTCCTTATGCAAACAAATGTATATATAAACATATGTGCATGTATGCATAAGTGTATGTACATGTATACATATGTATATGCGTGTGCATGTATGACAAATGAACATCTTTTGATCCTGAAGGCTGATTAAAAAGTATCTTCCAACTTTATTGAGGTATAATTACAAAATTATGTTATTTAAAGTGTATAACATGATGATTTGATATACATGTACATCCTGAAAGGATTTCCCCATTTAGTTAATTAACACATCCATCAACCTCACATATTTACCTTTTTTTCTTTTTTTTTGGTGAGAAAATTTAAGTTCTACTCTCTCAGCAAATTTCAATTATGTGATAACAGTGTTGTTAACTATACCAAGGTTTTACATTTGTCTTTCTTGTCTCCTGGTGGCCTCCCCAGGATCTTATTTTTAACCTGTGGTTATGGTTATAGAAAACGTGGAGAGGAGAGGGGGCAAATGTTTTATAACGACCTATGGATCAGTACTGTGGTCTACTTCAGAGCTGCTCACCTTTTGGTTTTTTTCCTTTTTTTTTCTTTTCTCCCCCGCCTCCAAAAAAAAAAAAGCAGGACTCGAGGGCCCTGGCTGGCACCGCATGGCTAGAAGTGAGGCACATAGACAGAGGCTTCCCCCTCCTCCCAAAGCCCCCCTCCCCCTCCCCACTTCCCCTTTCTGCCACCGAAGCCCCTCTCTCCCGCCGAGCGCCCGGCCCCGCCCCGTGCACTACCTGAGCCTCACCCCACCTTCTCTTCCCCTGCCGCCGCCCCGCCCCACTTGCCTTCACAACCAGGAGGTTGCGGTGGAAGTCCACGGGGGTTCGCAGAGCCTTGCTCCACCGCTAGCCCAGGAACTCTCTGATGAATTTGCTGCTTCATTTGAGGTTGTCCCTCCAACGGCCCCACTGCCAGGCCTCCCGGTTTTCTGCAGGTCTGGGCCTCCGGCGCGCCAGCTCTCCCTGAGGCCTGCGCTGCATGCCTTGGCCAGTATGTGCCTCAGGCAGACCCAGAGAGGCGGTGTACAGGAAGGCAGTCTCCTTGAAGCCTCACTTGGGGAGGCTGGCCCTGGGGCGGCCCTCCAAGGTGCAGTTACAATGCAAGAACCGGAACGGGTTCCAGCACTCAAGTGCGCTCACATAGACTGAGCACCAGCATCGCCGCCACGCCCCCCGGCGGCACAGGCACCACTGCTTCCGCTCCAGCTTCAGCCAATCACAGGCCTTGTAGTGCGCCTGGGCGCCGCCTCCAGCTCGAGAGTCAGCTGGAAGATGTTCAGGGCCTCGGTGTTTATCAGCCCTAGGCGACCGGGGGCGCGGCGCAGTGAGCGCAGGTGTCAGCACGAAGGCCACGGCCAGCCAGGGCACCAGCGGGGCCCATTCAGCAACTTGCTGCGCGCTGGCAGCAGCCCTTCATGCTCCTGGCCCCAAGCCACAGCTCAAGGGAGGGAAGGTGCTGCTTTTCATTTACGCACAAGCATGGGCACCCTGGGTGGTGGATAAGATGGACTGAGGAGAGGTGTGCTAAGGAGGTAGGGATGGTGACGTCCTGAGCAAAGGAAAGTCGAGAGGGCCTGCTGTTGGTGACAGCTCATCTCTCCCACAGGGAACACTGGAAAACCAGAAAAAGGAGATGCAACTCCTGCCTTGACAAGTCACCATACCTGGCTTCCCTATATATCCAAGATCCCAGTGCACTGAAAAGGTAATATCGAGTTCAGATTGTACCTCTTAACTGGTACCTCTTAACTTGAAGCCTAGCTTTCAAAGGCTTAATTTAAATACCAACTCATCTCTAGTTACCCTCACCTCACTGCTAACACCAGGAACTTTTTTTTTTTTTTGCGGTTCGCGGGCCTCTCACTGTTGCGGCCTCTGCCGTTGCGGAGCACAGTCTCCGGACGCGCAGGCTCAGCGGCCATGGGTCACGGGCCCAGCCTCTCCGCGGCATGTGGGATCTTTCCGGACCGGGGCACGAACCTGTGTCCCCTGCATCGGCAGGCGGACTCTCAACCACTGCGCCACCAGGGAAGCCCGGAACTTATTTTTTATACAGGAACTTATTTTTATACTTACTAAGTGGCTACCATGCACCAGACACTAGATGTATTTGTTCATTCCTCTGTGTTTCCATTTTGTGACGTTCATCACTGTTGTGTTGCTCTATGATTATTTTTCTAAATATCTGTATTATGAACTGACAAGGACAGACTCTGATCTACTTAGTATTCTCATCTTTTAGCACAGTCTAGGCATAGAATAAGTGTATAGTAAATATTTGTTTACAAAGGCATCCAGAGAAGGGACCAAGTAGAGATCATCTTGGCTAGTGAATCAGAGGTGGAGTTGATCAGTCTATGAGTCCCAAGGGGTAGTCTTACATTCCATGGAGGGAACCAGTGGGTAAATGTTACTGGAAGCAGATGACTGTATTAAGGAAGGTCATAGTTCCTCCTATTAAGTTATTCCATTGCAGGATGGCCTATCTCTACAAGTAATCACTTCCTATCACTAGTGTTCAAGAAAAGTTTAATGCATTTCATCTGTCCAGAGTGATCTGGAAGGATTTTCCACATTTATTTGACATGGACTTATCTTTTTCATATTGATATTTGCCATCCTATGATCAGGAAGATTTTATGGACAGAATAGGCCTTACATGAAGCAGGAGAGAAGAGTTCATGTCAGAATGCCCCACACCTCTCCTATTCAGACCCTACTCATGTATGCATAATGCAGCACTGAGAAGGGGCCACTCTGTTGACCTATGGCCTACACTTGACTCCTAATACAGAGTTCTCTGTCCATGGATATGAGCAGAGAGGTCCAAACAATGAAAGAATCTCCACTAGCCCCTCTTGCTGTCATGATGCCAACCTCATGTTTCCATCCTCAAATCCTTCTCAGCCTAATTTCTCTCACACCTGTTTCAAACGTCCCAAACCTATGTGCCTGATTGAAATTTCAAAAAAGTTATTGTATTCCCTAAAATTAAAAAGAAAATAACAAAAGGTTACTAAATTATTATCAATTAAAATGTAGTGGAAAATTGCTCGCCTTGAAGCTAAGAGATCATCTGACTAGTGCCAGCTCAGCTCAGCTCACAACAAGCTGTGTGATTTTAGGAAAGTCAGCTCACCTTTCTGGGCCTCATCTGTAAAATGAGAAGACTAACCTAAACAATCTCTGAAGAATCTTCCAACTTTACTTCTAAATAAATTAAACCGTATTATTTTTCCTGCATTCTCAGTCCCAAAGAATAGCGAGTTTACCCACTGAAATAATATAATGAAACCTGAGTACACAAGACACTTGCTAAGTTATTGTAGATCTGTCTAAATGAGGATTAGGAGAAGCAAACTGAGCTGACAGGTGACAGTCCCGGCTGGTGCGGCTGAGGAATGGGGCTTTATTACATGGTGATAAGCAAAGGGTGGACTTCCTCACAGGGCCCGACCAGCCAGTCTGGAACAAAGCAGTCATCCATCAATGCCAGGGCTGATTGCAGTGCTGACCTACAACTCTGTCTAACATGCAGGCTTCATTTACACAGCCTCATCTGTTTCCCCTGGGAGCCCTGTCTGGCCTAGTTTGATCCATTCTAGAATACCAGCAGTGGTATCAGCAGTGGAGGAGGTGGATCTGACAGTGCAAAGAGTTTGCTCAGAAGAAAGGAGATAAATAACATTATGACATGTGCTTTGCATCTGAATGACAAAGTACAAACAGATCTCAGCTATACTGTCTCAGCTGTTATTCTGCATATTTTCTATCTATACCAGGAGGCTTATAAAGAACAACTACAGGTGGTTATGGCCCAGAAAGAGGCTTCCCCCTAAAAACACAACTTGGATGTGAATAGATAACATACTTATGACTATGTAATATTGATGTAATATTCTCAACTCTCCATCCCTAGACTGTGAGCTACGTGCAAGTGGAGATTACATGGAATATACCTCCACATGCCAGCACCCAGAAGAGAGCACTAACAGAGCCGGTTTCTCAATATAGGCTTGAGAAACGTTAAGTGGAGAATCATTTTTGTTTTAAGGTTGTCAGATTATAAATAATTTTTTTCTTTTCAAAAGTACCCAGTAGTAACCTAAATGGGAGGGAAGTCCAAAAGGAAGGGGGTATCTGTATGTGTATGGTTGATTCATTTTGTTGTGCAGTGGAGGCTAACACAACATTGTAAAGCAATCGTACTCCAATAAAATTGTTTTTAAAGTACCCATAATATTGTATTTTAGTTTTTATCTGGAAGTGAGTTGCTTGCAGTATGACCTGTCTTCTGCTAGAGTTCTCTAAATGGAATCTCTTCCTCTGTCTAAATAGCTAACTCATTTGCTCATCTCTTAACAGTATAGGATACATGATACAACACAGCATCAAATCTGAGATGGCTTCCCACTTTTCCTGGGTTAGTCAGCCTCTACCTTCCTTAGTTTCTAGTAGTTGCTGGTTCATAAGTCTATGAACAAATCTCATTTACCCTTTCTCTTCTCTCTTTCTGCTGCTCTCTGGTTGTGTTGTATATCCTTGGGCAAGTTATTTAACTTTTCTGTGACTCTTTTTTGATCTGCAGTATTGGGATAAGAAGAGGAACTATTGTAGTTTTGTAATGGGGTTTAAATGAGGTAATACATGTAATGTACTCAAAACTGTACCTGGCAAATGATAAGTTTTCAATAAGTTTTAACTAGTGGTAGTTGTACCACCTTTTTTCACTTTTAAATGTTATACTTTTTGGTAAAGCCATTTTGATGAAACTAGTTTATGTAAAAAAATCAATTCCACAAGGAGTATACAGAATATCTCTGAACCTTCCCCTCAGTTTTGCTGTGAATCTAAAACTGCTCTAAAAATTGTCTTAATTTAAATTTTTTTTAAATCAGTGCCTTTGAAGACTAGTTTATGAAATGAAAACGATTGTAGAGGTTCATTTCATCTGATCAGATAAGTTACGAATTTGAAAGTTCTTCTGAATCCAGTCTTTCTATTGATACACAGTTCTTATAACCTGATGACATTAACTGCAGCTTTATCATTCATGACTTTTGTAACTATTAAAGTTATCTTAAAATGTATTTAAATCTAATATAAATTAACATGATTTAAAATAAACACAAAGTAAATGTCATCAAGACAAACTGTCTAAATTTTTTTAAGTGAGTAAAACAATAGATCAAAGAAGCAAAACACAAAAGAATACAAAAAAATTCTCCACTTCATTAAAACACTATCAATGTGATAGTTATTAGAAACTTAAAAGTGAGGAGGAGGAGCTGTTCTAGGTGAATCTGCCTTAAAATTTTTTCAAAGAATAGGACCACAAGGAGTTGCAAAAACACTCAATTTCTTTCTTTCTTTTTTTTTTTTTTTGCGGTACTCGGGCCTCTCACTGTTGTGGCCTCTCCCGTTGCGGAGCACAGGCTCCAGACGCGCAGGCTCAGCGGCCATGGCTCACGGGCCCAGGCGCTCCGCGGCATGTGGGATCTTCCTGGACTGAGGCACGAACCCGTGTCCCCTGCATCGGCAGGCGGACTCTCAACCACTGCGCCACTAGGAAAGCCCCACTCAATTTCTTAATATGAAAATAAAAATCAAATAGAGTAACAAAAAAATCACTCATTTCTTCACTATTTTTGAATGGTGTAAGATAAAGAGTAAAAGCCCCCCATCCCTACTTATCCAGTTCCTCCTGCAGAGGTAACCACTGTTAACAGCATGGTAGGCTTCCTCCCAGACATTTTTCCTACACTGGTACAAATATTTCGCAGTTAGTAAGTTAATTAAAGACAATGCCATATACCCTATATTATAACCTGCTCTTTTCTTGTAACTATATATCCTGGGCATATTTTCATATACATAAGTGCATCTCAATCTTATTAAAGGCCCTGCACTCTTCCCTGGTGTGTATACACCATAATTATTCAAACCAGCCTGAATGGGGTTGAATTCTAGGCGATCTCTGTCCTTAAACCGCTTTCTGCTACTCCTTCAATGTGCTGTGTAGCCTTGGGCAAGTTACTTAACATTTTCAAATAATCATTTGAATAATCATTTTAAACAATCATTCAGAAAATTATTTTACATATAGTTTTAATTAATTTTTATTCTTAAATCATCAAATGGATAATAAACTGAACAAAATCTTTAAAGACAGGAATAATATTCTAAACATCCTTGAACCCCATACTCCCAAAGTGAATTTAATATATTACACTAGGGAAGAAAGGGAAAGAAGGAGGAAAAATGAAAGGTGGTTTGGGTTTTCTCTTTCTGTTATATCTGCTGTCCTTCTTGTAAGTATGACAAGAAAGAGCATCACATAAGATGAGAGGGTGTAGAGAGCTCCGTGCAGGCTGGTGCTGTGCACTGGGGTGGGAGGCATGTCTGCTTATCCCTGGGAGGGGATCCAGAGCAGCAAGGCATTTAGCAGGAGGTAGGATTGAGAAATCACTTGTTCTTTCAGAGGCCAGCTGGCCACCATGTGCCATATGGCTGCTTCCCTGTTGTGAATTCCCTGAACTCCAGGCACACCAGTATTCAAATGTCAGAAGAGAACAATTTTCAAAGCCAAATAGGAATTCTATTTGGATTACCCATAGTATGTCTCTTCTGCTAGCTTTGATGATTCAGAGGGAATGCATGTGTTAAATTAACAAGTATATTAAGAACTTTGGATGTCTGTAAACTTTTTGTTAGTTAGTACATAACACACCTCTATAATTCTTGCTGCGTTGCGTTTTTAACACTTGAGCAAGAGCAAAGATGAAGCGTATATGTGTTCTCAGATTAAAGAAGTAGCACCTCCATTTGCTGTAAGCAAAAGGGGCAGGGAAGTGAAGAAGAAAAGGAGAGGCATTTGGACAATGGGCAGAGGTGGTTGGAGAGGGAGTGGTGCGGGGGAGAATGTCAGCCTCGTGCTTATTACATAATTGGACCATCAAGAAAATCTGAACAAGAAGCCCTGTGTCTACAGGACCTTTTCACTCTGCTCCTCAAGGCCAAATTGTTCACTTTCCCCATTCCCAGGTCCCGATTCCAGGTTCCTAAGTTTAGATCCAATGTCCGCCCTATCATCCATGGCCATAAACAGGGAATATTTGCTAAGAAAGAGATTCAGGCTGGATGGCAATGATTGAACCCTCTTGGGGACAGAGTTTGATGCCATCAGAAGAAAGGGATAGACTTGGAATGTGTCCTTTCCAAGGTATCTTGGAAATAGGTTTGTGCAAGGAGCTTCTACCCGGTCTGGGTTGGGTGGCCAGGCCCACTGAGCTGCTTGACAGTGGGCCCCTTCTACTGTCTCTATGTGTCCCTTCCTACCATCTAACCAAAACTAACCTTGGCTTCCTTTAGTTTCTCTAATGGGCTTTGGTCCAGAAAAATAAGATTCATCTTTCTTGGATCCTGGTATTATTAGCCTACTGTGATAAGTCCAGCTGACTGATTTCCCCAAAGCTTGCTTTCCCATGTGTTAAATAAGCATTTAGATCCCATCTTCAGGCATCCTCCTCTCCGCTTCCTTCTGTGTAAGCAGAGCTATAGCTAGTTGTCCAGTGTATAGGCAAAAGCTGCCTGACTCACCTCATTGCACTTTTTGGATAGCTGAAGCTCAGGCTTCAAACTGTCCTGGTTGCTCAGATCTCCTAAATTGGACATTTCTAATTCTGGAATCAGCAGCTAGGGGAGGTAGGTACAGGCCATCTTATTGTATTTTTGTTTTCTTAATTTGGAGTCGAGCCATCGAGGTTGCAATTATGAGGACACAGACTCTACGGTCAGCTAAATTATATTTCCTCAAGAGCCTCATCAATGCCCTTAAAAAGGCAACGGTACAGCCTGCTACACACCACTCAAAATATTACATACAGAAGTTCACCACAGAACAAAGATGAATCCTCCATGACTACAAGAAGAAAGAAGCTGACTCAAGATCCAGATTAGCCAGGCAATTACTGGGCATTTTCAAAGCAGCAAAGCAGAAGCAGGGATGTGGTTAAAAAAAAAAATAGTACTCAGAAGAGATGCTTCAGCATGACTTTGTAATAGAAATAAAACATAGTGGGATTTGTTGCCCTAAATCCACTCTATCTTTTTGTGGCATTGGTACCGGTACCTTCGTTTTCCTTTGGGAAAGCCACTTCTTACCCGCTTCCATGTCATTTTTGAGATAAAGCTGGTTTCACGCTCAGGACACAAGAATGGAACATGTGGTCCAGACCAGCTTTGTCACCTTATTCCATCCTGCTTGCCATCATATGGTTTTGAAATGGGCTCATGTCCCAAGGCACGTCCTCCAGAGCCAAGAAGACACAACCTAAGGACTTCTATTTGAGCTCTCAGAAAAGCAGACTCTCCCAACTGCTGAATAGGGCTGAGATGATGTAAATGTGAAGCATCCTTGTGTTCTGTGCAGAACTGAGAACCAAGCCAGTTCTGAGGAAGCAGAGCCAAGAGATGGGTCCAGCTAATATTATTTGAGCCCTGAATCAAGCTATACCTAGAGAAGGACTAACCCTGGAATTTTCAGTTTACATAAAGCAATACATTTCCATTTAGCATAAGCTAATACACAATGGCAGGAGAGGAAGTCCTATCAAGATTGGCATTTTTCAATTCAGGAAGCATTACCTGAAAGACCTTCCTTATCCAAGCTTCTCTGCTTCTCCTTTGAATTCATTCTTAAATAGCCAATAACCTTTTAACAACTCCATGAGTTAATCTGTGACTCTCCTAGGCCAACCAATGAGACACTTGAGTATATTCAGTGTGTGTGTAGAGGTCTCTCAAATTAAAGTGAAATCTGGATGTGTATCTCAATTACATCTAGCATGCCTGTGTGCTTAGAGCAAACACTGCAGTAACTGAGGGGGAAATCCATGAAACTCTAAGTGCCTATTTATTACCTACACAAGCAACTTTTAAGAAAAACTTGAAGCCTCAACTTTGGTCTTTTCAATCCTCATCCCATTTGCTATGACCATTGTAAATTTGTTAGTGAAATCATTTCTTCCATGTTATCATAATAGACTGGATTAGAAGACAAATAAGTGAGTTAGATGCTAACCTCATATGTAGCCTGGTGGGAAAACTACCCAATAGTGTTAGTTATAACTAGAGGCAAAAAACTGTCCCAATTAAATCCATTCTTTGGGAAAATATAAATTCCATAGTAGCGTAAAAGATGACTAATTTGAAGTGGTTCTCCCAAACAATGCTAAATTGCTTTCTGAGTTCTGCCTGTCGTCCATCTCAGTCTCAAAAGAAGTGAGGCATTTAGTCTGTAAATCTTCCAAGTCTACTACTTGTTCCATGTTTTCTCATAAAAATATTCCATTTATGAACATAATTTATATGAGTATAGCATCAGGGTCTGGTCAAGAAAAAAGGAAACCATACAAGGTATTTCAACTGAAAAAAAATAATGTAAGAGTTTGGTTAAAAACATGGAACAGAAAAGGTGAAAGAGTAATATTGAGGTAACACTGAGAAGGTTTTTGCAGGAAACACCTACCACCTCTTAGGATGGAGCAACAAAGGGAAGAGATTGGAGACAGACCTTAGACTCTTGAAGAAACCAAGAGGAATTGGGACTAGACATCTGAGAAGGGCTACAACCTAGCTAGTTCTATTGTCTTTGACATGATGAAGTTGGTTCTGAGGTTGCTGAGGGGAAAAAAAAAGCTGGAGACTGGGAAGTCTTCCACTGCCCAGGTGAAGAGCCCTTGCTGGGGCAATGCCAGCAGGAAGCACAAGCACATGCGAAAGAGCAAGTCCTCTCTCTCTTCCTCATGTTTTCTGGTCCCCTAAGGTCCCCTATTGATGGAACCCAGCAGGGAGCCAGCTGGTAAAGGATGAATGTGGTATGCAGAATTCCAGTTTCTGCATCACAAAGATTATAGAACTGTGGTCTTGGAGCTGAGAGGCCATAGCTTAATACTAGACACATGATCATCCTTACAACTGTAAATGAGTTGACCAATGCTATTACTCATATTAAACTAAGAATATGAGTATGAAACCTAGGTGTCTGTCACTGGGTTTCCACTGACCCTTCAGTCTTCTAGGGATATTTTTTTCTTTAACAATTTTTGTAAAATGGTAGGGATGGAAGTTGGAGCTTTAACACCTATCTTACATACCATGAGTCTGATATCCAGGGACTTCAAATTTTCTGTAAAACTAAGGAACTCTATTTTCCTGATCACCTCTAATTCCAATTTTCTATTTTCACTGAACCCTTCTTCTCACTGAAGTCTCACTTTAGGGAGATTTTTCTCAGCCTTGCATCATCCCAAAACGGAATGGGACAATTATTCCTTTAAACCCCCAAAGGAACACTTACAAAAACCAGTTATTATCAAATGTTTAGAAGAAATGAAGGGTTGCTATATGATAAAAAACTAAAAATTATATATTAGATGTCATTTTTTACAACAGCTCCTCAGTAATTTCATCCATATGGAATTCCTCTCTGGCCTTATGTCCTTTTGAGGGGCTCTCCCAGTAAGCTTCTGGCCCTCTGCCTCTTCCCGTTTTCTTTATTTCCTTATCTTTTTACCGCTTCCCTCCTGGGATTCCCCTGAAAATTCAAAATTCTTTATTATTTTCAATAAGTCAGCTCTTTACCCTCACTGCCATTTCCTTCTAGACCATCCTCTTGGGAAGACTTCACTTTTTATACTCAACCTCTATGGAGGTTTGTTATTCTGCCCTGAGATGATTAATAGATTAATATTGTTATTTCTTAGAAGGAAGAACCAACCACAGTTTCTCTTTCCTTCTTTCTTTCTTTCTTCCTTCCTTTCTTCCTTTCTTTTCCTTTCTTTCTTTCTTTCTTTTGCTTTCTTTCTTTCTTTCTCTCCTTCCTTCCTTCCTTCCTTCCTTCCTTCTTTCTTTCTTTCTTTCTTTCTCTCTCTTATTATTAATCTTTTTGTTTTGAAATAATTCTAAATTCACATGTAGTTGTAAGAACTAATGTAAATAGATCCTAGTACCCTTTACCTAGTTTTCTCCAGTGCTAACCTCTTGAAAAACTATAGTACAATATCATAACCAGGATATTGACATGATGCAGAACATTTTCATCATCACAAGGATTCTTAATGTCGCCCTTTCATAACCACACCCCCTTTCCTCCCACCCTGACTTCCTCTATACTCCTGACAATCACTAACCTGTTCTTCATTTTTATAATCTTGTCATTTGAATACTATTATATGTAAGTGGAATCAGATAGTATGTAACCATTCAGAATTGACTTTTTTTCACTCAGAGTGGTTTTATTTGCATTTCTTTTATGGCTAATGATGTTGAACACCTTGCCATGTGCTTATTTGCTATTTGTGTATCTTATCTGGTAAAATATCTTCACATCTTTTGCTCATGTTCTAATTGGATGTTTTGCTTTATTGGCTGTTGAGTTTTCAGAATTCTTTATATAATCTAGATACTAGTCTTTTGTTGAATATGTGAGTTGCAAATATATTCTTCTTCTCTCTAGTTTGTCTTTTTATCTTCTCAACAGGGCCTGTTGTGGAATAAAATTTTTAAATTTTGATAAAGTCCAGTTTATCAGTTTTTCTTTTTATAGATCATGCTTTTGGTTTCAAGTCTAAGAACTATTTGTCTAGCTCTAGACCCTAGAGGTTTTCTCCTGTTTTCATTTTAAAAGTTTTATGATTTACATTTATGGCCATGATCCATTTTGACTTAAGTTTTGTAGATGGTATTAGACTTAGGGCAAGGTTTAGATATTTATTTGTTTGCCTGCATATGTCCAATTGTTGTCTTCCTCAACTCCATGTCAGGTATAAATGAGGCAAAAAGAGAACTCAGGAACTCACCACTCTGTAGCTCCTGAGGTCCTAAGTGCTGCCTTTCAGAGTATTCTTACATTTGTTTTAGGTGTAATTATCGGATTTTTAGTTGCACTTAGTGAGAGGAATAGGAAAAAGTACATTTATTGCATCTTCCCCGAGGTGGAAGTCCTCTGTTATTTTTTAAAATTGCATTTTATTTTACTTTATAGGTTAATTTTTGGTACCTACCAGATACTAAATACTATCCTTTATAGAGAATCTAGCATTGTTGTTCGTGATTGGGTGGGTTTATGGTCACACAGTTTCCAGCCAAACTCAAATTAAAATATGAATTACCTTTGAACGAGTTGTCATGGTGAACCTAGACAGATTCTTGTCCTTAGGGGACTCTGAGTTCAGATGTGGGGATTAATTATTTGGTGGACACAAATTAATTATTTGCTGGAAATAGCACCTTCCAACACTCTTTCTCCTGTGTCTTTTTGGTAACTTCTCTGTCCCCAGCCCAATCACAGAAATGGCCTAATGGCTCCAACTGTCCCAGAGTTTCTAGTCCTCTGGCCACAGCGATTGGTTCATAAAGGGGAGTGCAACTTAAATTCATCACAGTTTTGTCTGGGTTTCATCTGGATGGGGCTAGATAGGCCATTTTCTTTTCTCTCTGGTCAGGAGATATAAAAATTGAAAAATAAGTAAGCAAATCCCCACACGAGGCAAAATCAAATAAGAGTGTGCTATTTTATTGAAATCATCCCTCTGTTCAATTCATTTTCCCAATGCGTCATAAGACAAGCATCTATGTTCTTCATTTTCATATCCCAAGCACTGAGCACTGGTTAGCACTTAGCAAGTGTAGAGCGAGTGAATGAATAAAGGAATGAACACTTCTAAGTATTGCCTGTAAGTCAATGCTATCAGAAAATGGCATGAGGAAAACAAAAAAGACTTCAAAGTTCTCTATTTTTTAATTACTAAGGATTATTGACTCCAACTAAAGAGAGTGATTAATTACTGTTCGGGTGCTGTCATGTTCCCAGTTTTGCCCTGCTCTTCTTCCCTTCTGTTTCACTGTGGGAGTAAAGCTCAAGGTCAGACCCTGAGAGACACACAGTTCCCCTTACCTGTCAGCAGAAAGAAGTCCTGCCCTCAGAATCATCTCCAAAGGGAATGCTGTTTTTACCTCTGTCCCTCTCTTCCTCCTTATCTGGGTGTTTAATGGCTGCTGACAGCCCTGACTCTCTTCCTTGTGAGATGTACCTTCCTCACCAAGAAAATGGTGCACAACCTGATTTTGTTAAGTTACTGGCTACAGTGATATTTCTCCTTGTAAATGATCTCTTCACTTCCTGATAGTTTTGCTTACCATGAGCTGTGCCTGATATAAGAGCTTGGGGAAAATCATATAATCAATAGCTTCTCAAACTTTAAGCAGAATTACCCATGGATCTTATTAAATTAAATTCCAAATATTTTCTAGTAGGTCTGGGGTAGGGCCTGAAATACTACATTTCTAACAAGTTCCTAGCTGATGTGGCTGCCTTACCCACATAACTTTGAGTAGGAAAGACATGCCTTAATATTCTTAATTGTAAACCTGGGATAATCAACATCTCCTCTAATGACTTCCCAGGGTTATAAGAATTGAGACATATAATGTAAATAAAAGGTTTTAAGGACCTACAACTCACTATATAAACCTAAAGTTTATGCCCCTGTGATCATCTTAGCTCAATCATTCTCAACATCAAGAGTCAATCCTGGACTTCCTGGTGGCGCAGTGGTTAAGAATCCACCTGCCAATGCAGGGAACACAGGTTCAAGCCCTGGTCCAGGAAGATCCCACATGCCGTGGAGCAGCATGCGCCACAGCTGCTGAAGCCCGCAGGCCTAGAGCCCATGCTCTGCAACAAGAGAAGCCACCGCAATGAGAAGCCCGCGCACCGCAACGAAGAGTATCCCCCGCTTGCTGCAACTAGAGAAGAGCCCGCACGCAGCAACAAAGACCCAACGCAGCCAAAAATAAAATAAATAAAATGTATATATATATATATAAAAGAGTCAATCCCAAGTGGAAATTTAAATGTTAAGACTTGAAGGGCAATGAATGAAAGATCCACTGACTCAAAATAAACTTCCCTACTGGCATTGGTTCTTAAAATTCTCAACAGTATTATGATTTATAATAGAATATTTAGACTGGAAGGAACATTAAGGAGTGTCTACAGGAGTGAATTTCAAAACTAGCTTAAGGTCAGAATCATCTGAGGATTGCTGAAAATACAAAGACCCATCCTGGAACCACCCACAAATCTAAGTTAGAGAAATGTCCACAAATTTGTGTCAAGTGTATCCTCCAGATGATTCTGATGCAGTCATTCTCATACTCAAATCTTAAATTCATTGAGCTCTGACTCTGTCATTTTGCAAATGGAAGGACCAAGACCTGCTGAGCAGGCGGTACCTTTCTCCTGTTCCCTCAAGACAGGGAATCTGGGGACTAGTTCGATAGTGGGGCTCTAAGAAACCAGAAAGCTGGAATGGGGAATTCTCATCTAGGACAGAAGAAAGTCCCCAAATTAGTGTAATAAATAAAGCCAGGTCTAGTCACAGCAGCCAAGATCTAAAAAATCAGGAAAAGAAAGATTGAACTTACCAAACAGGGACAGAATCAGAGATAGTGGACATGTGTCCACATACAATATCTTTCTCACTTTGGGAGTGTCTCTGACTCAAACTATGGAAACTGAACAGCCAGATACTACCTTCCCCCTGGGAGCTAAGGTGCAGGCCATGGTCTATATTGAACAAATCAGATGCTCCTGCCTAAGATATCAAATCTCAAATAAGTGAGGCAAAGGCAAATGGCTTTTTATTGCGGTGGTAGGAGCTGAAGTGGCAAAATCAGCGCCCTGGCCAGACTGTTCTCCATCAAGATGATCTTCCTGTTTCTGGAGTCTATAGAGCTGCTTTGATTCTTATTTGGTTGTCTAGTCTGGTCCTTCAGCCTCTTAGCTCATCTGTAAGCCCCCAATATGCTTAGAATAAATTCTGTGGTACTTAAAAAGTCAGAGTCCATCTCTGTGGCTTACAACTGAATGCACTCTGATGGATCGAGCAGATATTAAAACCATGGTATTAAAACGGGAATCCACCGCCATGCAGATGAAAAATAAGTTCAGCGTGGTAGAAACAAATGGAAATATGGGTGAGACACAGGTTCTAACTAATAACCTATGAGAGTTACTGGTGTTATAGCTGGATTTATGGACTGATCATATGTGGCTAGATTATTTGTCTTTTAAAAAGCAAGAGGATTTGCACTCGAAACATCTTCCTGCCCATGCTTGATGCTTAGGTTTTCCTCCTTTGATATCATCTCAGGTCACCACCACCCTATCCATTTATTCAGCAAACATACATCAAGGCTCTCACTGTGCAAAGGCTTTGAGCTAAGCTCTGAGAAACAAAAGATAGGAGGCAAAGTCTAGTCTCTTCACAAGCTCTCTGTCTAGTGAAATATGCATGTAAATAATCATGGTTACAGAAACAAGTGCTGTATTAAGTGTTTGTACAATGTAAGAGGAATCACCATGCCTAGGGGATTTGGGAGAGGTCTGAGAGAGGTTAGGTCATTTAATTTAGGTCTTGAAGAATGAGTAAATTTTTTTTTAAATAGGTACACATCATATTTATTTAAAATGACAATGGATATTTTTATCATCAACTAGAAAAGTAATTTTACAAATCAAGATAGCGAGTAACTTTTTTTAATTGGAGAGAATGGAGGATGAGACAGGCATTTCAGACAGAGGCCATTGAATGTACCCTACATTAAAGGCGTAAGCGTTTTGAGGAGCAATAGGTTTAAGGCCAAGAAGGAAGTTCAACAGGGTTATGTGGAGGATATAAATCAGTCCACAAACTCAAGTAGGCAAAACGGTAACATTTTCTATGCATGAATTCATTGTCTGATTTGATTTCCCATTCAGGCAGGTAGAAATGAAATCTCACTCAACTTAGTCTTCCCCTCATACACTTGGCTTGGATATAAGTTCTGTGAGATTTACACAATGCTAACTAACCCACGGTGGGGAGAGGCACTGGTCTGTTCCTATGAACTCTTCCATTTTTGGTCCCTGCAGCTCACTGCCGGTCCTCTTCTTCCCTGAAGGCTACTCCTAGCCCCCTTTTCTCTCTGTTGCTTCTGTTCTCATCTCCAGTACACAGAAAATGTGTGGTCCCCCTGCCCTCTACCAGGCCACTCTGGGGCCTGAGGAGTCACGGGGGGATCCTATAATGGCCTCTATCTGGATTACTTACACAGCCTGTTCTACTCTACCCCTCCCATGAAGTAGAAGGTGATAAAAATGCAGGGTCTTCCTGGGTCCCCAGACTCTGCCCTAGGAGTTATAGACACCAGTCTTCTCACACTTAGATGCCCAAACCCATTTGAGCATCCTCTTATCTCCTGTGTCTGAGGACTGCTACCTTGGTGGGTGTTTTTTTGGTTTGTTTTTTGGTTTGGTTTCTTTGCGTGTTTTGTTTTGTTTTGTTTTGTTTTGGAGGAAAAGGTATTGGAACAGAACAGAGGGGTAAAAAATAGATCTGATAAATCACTCACTTCTTCTAATCACTTTTTTCATATCCCTGAATTATATGCAACTTTTTTTCTCTCTCCTTCTGAATTCTGCTATAATGGCCCTCTCCTTCTGAAACAATGCCTGCCTCTGATCCAGCTATCCAAATACAGGATGATCACAGGGTATCAGGAATACACATGGGTAAACTTTAAGAATCTTATCTGACACAGTTATAAATTACTAACAGTTCCAAAAAACTTGATACACACTATGAATTACTATGTTTCTATATGATATGTGGTCTTAAAATGTACATTTTAAAATAAAAATGTATTCATGATATTTCATTGATGAAAAAAAGAAGGATACAAAGCTATAATGCACAACATTTTTAAGTTTAAATGTATTGGGAAAAAACAGGAATACATTTATACAGGAAAACCACTTTGCTGGTTTTCTCTGGAAAATAGAATTAAAAATGATTTTTAATTTTCTGATTTTTGTATTGTATGTGATTCTTATCTGTATTTTTAACCTTTTTTTAAAATAAATTTATTTACTTATTTATTCTCTGGCTGAGTTGGGTCTTCGTTGCTGTGTGCGTGCTTTCTCTAGTTGCGGCGAGCGGAGGCTACTCTTTATTGCGGTACATGGGCTTCTCATTGCGGTGGCTTCTCTTTGTTGCAGAGAATAGGCTCTAGGCACACGGGCTGCAGTAGTTGTGGCTCATGGGCTCTAGAGCGCAGGCTCAGTAGTTGTGGCACACGGGCTTAGTTGCTCCACGGCATGTGGGATCTTCCCGGACCAGGGTTCGAACCCGTGTCCCCTGCATTGGCAGGCAGATTCTTAACCACTGTGCCACCAGAGAAGTCCCCTACCTTTTTTATAATTAGAATTTCTTTATTTGAGTCTATTTTTAAAGTCATAAACATTAAAATATTAGTTCTAATAAAGTATATTTAGAAAGGTGGGCAGAGGCCAACAGTGTTGAACTTTGAATGGCACTCTGACAAATATGGAATTTAGTCTGTAAATGAAAGAAAAAATTAAAGTTCTAAAGCAAGTCAGTAACATTGAAAAATTGGAGCTTCCAAACGTTCACTTTGACAACAGGGTGGTCAATGGATGAGAGACGTAGAAAACAGAGAGAGGGAGAATAGTGATGAAGTGAGTGCAGAGGCTGCGTTGAGAAACAGTGAGATCCATTGACTAAGGAAGTAGCAGGAGGCTTGGAGACAAGGGAAGAAGGAGAGAAGAGGCAAGGACAACCCCTGTGAACACCCGTTCAGATGATTTCATTCGCAGCCCACCAAGAAGAGTAGATATTAGAACTGGAAAGGTCTTAGAAATCAGCCAGCTCAAGCTGCTCATGTTTCAGATGAAACAAAGGAGGCAGAAAGGAACAGTCGTTGGCCTAAGGTTGTAACAGCATAGATGAAGCTAAACCAAGTTTTCTGCCTCTAAATGTAGAAGCTGCTCTCCTCCACTTAGCATCCTCCCTGACATAAAAAATGCAACTGAGTAAGATATTAGGTTAATTCTTGTTGAAAACCTCTGATGTGGCAGACACTACTCCAGACTCTTTATATTTATTATTTCTCATTCTCAGAACTACCCTGCATTGTAGGTAGGATAAGGTCCACTTCACAGATGGGGAAGCTGAGGCACAGAGAGATTAAATAACTTGCCCAAATTCACGCAGGTAGTATATGGTAGAGCCAGTATTTGAATGCGGATTGGTCTGATTTCATGAGCATTCACAGCTGGATAGTAGGGGGATGCATACAAACTGACCAAATGGCTTAGAAGGTTGACTCTCTCCCTCCAAGACTTCAGCAGTGCCCTACCAGGTGAAGGTTGGGGCAGGCGGAGAATGTTTCAATACCATGGTCAGTTATTCAGTTCTTTGATGATAGACTATCCCCTCCAAGCTGTGTGGGCCAGCCTGGGTTCTTCCTCGATGTATGAGGGCACCTGGAGTTCAGTCTTTCTTTTTCTTTAAACCACAGCTGTCCCTACAGAGCCTCCAACCCCCATATTGATGTGTGCATTAAAGACAGCATTTTTTTTTAAGGAAGGTTAACACCTAATGGTATTGGCAAAATCAGATTTGACTAATAACTGCTCCACAACCCTGTACATACACACACACACACACCCATATATGTGTGTACTCACATCTGCACATGTACACACACACATACACACACACGCACACATACACACGCAGTAACATATACACATGCACCTACATCAGAGTTCAGCCTAAGCCTGAGCTGTAGAGGAGGCAGCAAAGTCCTCAGATGCTACTGAGAAATCTCTCTCTCTCTCTCTTCCAAATAAAATATTAATTTAGCGCTTCTTCTTTAAGAGCAGGGGGCATCCCTTCCACAAGGTATTGCCCCTGACATACCTGAGGCAGGTAAAGCCATCCAACTCTCACCCACTTGGCTTCTTTAGTCTCTGGAAAATGTGTTTCCGTCACCTGGGCACCGAGGTTCTAAGAAACCCTGCCTATAGCCAAGCCTAGGGTCTGTCCTTCTGAAGATGGGACTTCTTGGGTTCATTGCTCCATATGCCAGGGTGCAGACCAGTGCTGGTCCCTAACGTAACTCTCACTAGTCCCTGGCTACACAAGAAAAACAGAGTAAACAGAAGTAGTTAATTTTTCATAATTTAAAATATATTCAGGGACTTCCCTGGTGGCGCACTGGTAAAGAATCTGCCTGCCAATGCAGGGGACACGGGTTCGAGCCCTGGTCCGGGAAGATCCCACATGCCGCGGAGCAACTAAGCCTGTGTGCCACAACTACAGAACCTGCTCTCCAGAGCCCGTGAGCCACAACTACTGAGCCCGCGTGCCGCAACTACTGAAAAATGTGCCTAGAGCCCATGATCTGCAACAAGAGAAGCTACCGCAATGAGAAGACCTCACACTGCAACAAAGAATAGCCCCCGCTCGCCACAACTAGAGAAAGCCCAAGCACAGCAATGAAGACCCAACACAGCCAAAAATAAATAAATAAAATATATAAATTTAGTTTAAAAAATAAATGTATATTCAATTTAAAGGGCTATTTTTTCCTCCTGGGATTACATCCTTTTTATTTTTTGTTGTTAAAAGGTCCTTATCTTTGTGAAAAGATGGTGACAGTAGACAGCATTTGTTTTACAAAATATCCTTTCATTGCAAGGGAAATAGCTAACCCTTTCTCAGTTCCCCATTAAAATAATAGCCCATGAAATACAAAAATCTGAGAACCAGCATCTCACCTACCCATGAGGAGGAGAAGAAGGAAGAAGAGGAGGCCTTAGAGACCTTGCATTAGTTTAGCAGGGCTAGGTCTGTCAAAATACTTCAGAGGAGCCTGGAGAAGGAAGGGCACAACATTGATTGAGAAAACACTAAGTCCTCAGTGCTGTGATAGCACCTCATTCATTATCTCAGCTCATTTTTCCAGAAACTTCTAAGGAAGGTAGTAGTATCTCTGTTTTACAGAGAAGTAAACTAACATTCAAAAGTTAAAACGGGGCTTCCCTGGTGGCGCAGTGGTTGAGAGTCCGCTTGCCGATACAGGGGACGCGGGTTCGTGCCCCAGTCCGGGAAGATCCCACATGCTGTGGAGCGGCTGTGCCCGTGGGCCATGGCCGCTGGGCCTGTGCATCCGGAGTCTGTTGCTCCGCAGCGGGAGAGGCCATAGCGGTGAAAGGCCCGCGGACCGCAAAAAAAAAAGTTAAAACGAGTTGACTAAGGTGACACAACTGATAGGGTACAAGCCATGACTTGTACCCAAGTCCAAAGTCTTGATTGTTTTTAATTTTTAAATTTTTAAAAAATTAATTAATTTATTTTGGGGCTGTGCTGGGTCTTCATTGCTACGCGCAGGCTTTCTCTAGTTGTGGCAAGTGGGGGCTACTCTTCCTTGCGGAGCGTGGGCTTCTCACTGTGGTGGCTTCTCTTGTTGTGGAGCATGGGCTCTAGGCGCATGGGCTTCAATAGTTGCAAAGCATGGGCTCAGTAGTTGTGGCGCACGTGTTTAGTTGCTCCACGGCATGTGGGATCTTCCTGGACCAGGGATCGAACTCGTGTCCCCTGCATTGGCAGGTGGATTCTTAACCACTGCACCACCAGGAAAGTCCCCGAGGTCTTGATTTTTCTCTCCTAAAGATTGTGACACAACTACAGTCCATTAAGTTTCAACAATTCTGGCTGAACAACATGCCACAGTGTTCATGCATTGCTACCATATGTGACAAGAACACTATGATATAACCCCTTTGAGAAGCTCTTACTTATTTATTATTGGAATCACTCCGGACTGAGGACATCAAACAGCTTTGACAATCCCATCAACTATAATTTACCTTGCTTTTTTGACACCAGTGCTGTTAGTTGTTTTTTTAACTCCAAGGAATGAGTCTTTAATTGGATCTGTCTTCACCACTGCCAGAGTCAATTAAAGGGAATATTTCAGAGCAAAATATCACCAATTAGAATGTACAGGGACATGAAATATTTCTAAGTATTAAATGTCACAAATAAATTTCATTCTAATTGTTCATAATCACAGTTTAGAGACCTCCAGAGGATGAGAGCTCTAAGCATTTAGAATCCTTAAATCTAGGTTAGGAGATCTGTGTCTTTGACATTAACTCTCATTTAATGAAATAACTGCATTTGCATAGTGCTGTGTTGCTAAAAAGAGAATTGTGGCATTATGAGTAAGATTTATTTCACATACTGCAAAGGGAAAAGGGTAGGTCTCCTAAAAGATGTAGGGTAGCTCTAATAATACTAAATGCAAGGGAATTTATACAATCAAATATTCACTCATTGAGTTACTTATTCAAAAATCTTGGGGTAAATCAAATTGAGAGATTATGCTACTATGTTATTTGGGAGCCCTAATAAAGGACAACTGATCTAATTTGGAGTTGGGGGATTGTCAGGGGAAGTTGCCTTGGGGAAGGTAACAGCTAACCTAAACACTAAACAGTAAGAGTCGGTTATAACGGGGGAGGCATTCCCAGCAAATGCGGCAGGGTGGACAAATGCAGAGGTGAGGACAGCATATTGTGGAAACTCCAACTAATTGGATAGAACACAAGTCAGAGCTGGGCTAAGTCTGGTGAGCACCCAGGGCAAGTGGTAATGTGGTGTCCCTTTAAAAACATGCTTCTCATCTATTTAGTGGTGATAGGGAGAAAAAGATTTGCAATTAATAAACCATTCATATCTCTTTTTACATTAAAAATAAGACATTTATATATAAGGATGCAATAAAATATTTTCTTTTATATGGACTCAACAGTAAGAACATTCTCTCCATTCAAGGATATTATTTAATTTGATAAAAGCAAAACCGGTAGTTATTTGTCCAGTTACACAATGCTAGGAACCTGAATTAACTGGCACCATGTTTTCTCATTTATTCTGGTTATGTTTAATAACCCTTTATATATTAGGAATATGCCCAAGTTTCCAGGTGATTTTCCTCCCCCTGTCTATAGTATAGACTTTCCTCTTGGAAAGATGACTTTGCTGCCCTTAATTTGAGCTGTTATAGAGTCCCTCTTTAGGACTTATCTTCAAGCATTGAGCTTCAACAAAAAGATAATGGACTTTGGAGTCTTGCTCTGACACTTACCAGTGGGGCCTTTAGCAAGTTACTCAATTTTCTGAGCCTTAGCTTTTACATCTCTAAAAATAGAGAAAATGGGGCTTCCCTGGTGGCGCAGTGGTTGAGAATCTGCCTGCTAATGCAGGGGACACAGGTTCGAGCCCTGGTCTGGGAGGATCCCACATGCCGCGAAGCAACTAGGCCCGTGAGCCACAACTGCTGAGCCTGCGCGTCTGGAGCCTGTGCTCCGCAACGGGAGAGGCCACAACAGTGAGAGGCCTGCGCACCGCGATGAAGAGTGGCCCCCACTTGCCACAACTAGAGAAAACCCTCTCACAGAAACGAAGACCCAACACAGCAAAAATAAATAAATTAATAAACTACCCTCAACATCTTCTTTAAAAAATAAAAAAATAAAAATAAATAAAAATAGAGAAAATGATGTCTTCCTTATAAGGTTCTTTGAGGTTGACTAGAAGGACTTCTATAAAATCATCTGACATCATGAAAAGAGAATTTTAGCTCTCTTCCTTCTTTATACACTTAATAAAATATCCAGTCATCTTAATTTCCCTTTTTTATGTCAGAAGTGACAAAGCTCAATTATATTCCCCAAATATGGTTATGAATGATTTTTTTTAACCTGTTCTAAAGAATTAAATACACACACAAAAGAAGACAGTGACTTTTGGCTACAAGGCAGACCCCAGAGAATAGTTCCGAAATTGCACAGTGCAATAACATCGTCTTTTGAAATCTGTGTGCAGCCTGTCTAGGGATCTATAATGAAGTCCAGTTCCCATTTGGATGATTGATTCTGGCACATTTATGGAAAAATCAGTCAAGGTACCTTCTTGCAGGCTCCTCTTCAGTCCCCACTGAAGTTGCATTTCATAGAGGTTGGTGGAAGGATATGGTGAAAGCAGGTAAGAGAGTAACTGGCCCATTGGGTAACTGAAGTCTTAATTCCATGTTTCTAACGTGGTTATTCATCTCTTACTCCTTTATCTATCTACCCGTTCCTGCAGCATACAATAGGCCTCTTTATTACCTCTCAAACTCTTGAACTATCCATTCTGGGAATTCGTGTACCCATTTACAGTGGGCATCAAGTGTAGCCAACAGAACATTCTAGGGGATTTCTTTGAAGCTAAATGTTGTACTGTTTTACGGTGCAAAAACCTTACAGTCATGTTTAGGGACCAAGCAGGGCTTTGTTTCTGATTTTCTGCCGGTCTCTCTATCTTGGTCTCTCTACATTATCCTACTCTCTTCCTCTCTGTTCATCTTCTTATCCCTCTGCCTTATTTAGAACATTGTATTCTTCCACACACCCTACGCAGGACACTGGGGGCAGAACGTGTTAGTCCAAGAGGTAGACCCACAAATGAGACAAATGGATCGTGCATGCACATCAGAAATCACAGGTGAGTGGCATAGTCACTGTGTCTTGGGCATTGTGGAGACCAAGCTCACCAATATTGGAGAGTTCAGGGAATGGAAGAAGTTGCATTCGAACTGGACCTCTAGGATTTTTTCCCTCTTTTATAATGTGTGTCTGATTATTACAAAAGCCCATGCTCATTGATAAACGTTTGGAAAATACAGATGAATATACAAATAGGAAACAAAAACTATCATAAACTCACTGGTCTGAGATAACCATTGTGTTTCTGTGTCTTCATTATACACAATAAATATTTTCTCATGTGTTAAGTATTTTTCTAAAGTATTATTTTAATATCAACAAAGTTGTTCATTATATAGATATATCATTCTTAATTTCAACAGACTTCCTAATGATTAACTCATTTATTCATCGAACAAACATTTACTGTGTGACCACTATGCATCAGACGTTGTTCTAGAGGCTGGAGATATAACAGTGAACAAGACAGATAAAGTCACAGTCCTTGTGGAACTTACATCCTCTTGAAACTGAGCAGAACCCTGCAGGGCCCCCTGAAGTATACAAAGGTCCCTCCATGTCCTCTGCCTCTTATTTGTAGAAAAGCTGAGATCTCTCAGGCCTCCCTGAGTCACAAAAGAGCAGGCTCAAGCGTTAATTATTAGGACAATAGAGTCACAGAATCTTTCAGCATCTGATACACATTCCTGAGTCGTTTTACAGATACTATAACTGCCACCAGAGGGGAAAAGCTAACTGCATGATGACCAGACTTCAGCCATGACATAAGCTTGCTCTATCTTGAGCAGTTTTGAATCTATGGCTTGCACTATTCCAAGAACTGGCCCTAAGAGAAGGGGATTAACACCATTGCTAGTAATAATCTATATATTTGTGGCCATCAGAATAACTAGCTTTTTCTGCCCATATATGTAAGCAGGCAACTAAAACTGTCAGCGAAGAGACATTTCAAACCAAGTTGACATCTTCCACTCTGAGAATACGGCACCTTATATCATCATGAAGAAGTTACAGAGGACAGACCTTGACCCATAATCTCATAGATGTGGAACAATGTCTAACAGTGGGGATTTTGTAAGCAGTTTTTTGCAGTAAAGAGCTCTCTGCAGGAGGCCACTTTCGTCTTGTCACTTGAGCAAAGCTATATTTTAACTAACCTCCAGCCCAAGCACACTTTTCAGATCTTTTGCTCACACAAAGCCTTGCCTAACCTGTTGGTTCTTTCCTTAGGTCAAAGAAATAGAAATGAAGAATAACGAATTAACAGATGACCAGACCTTTTCCCCAGCTTCCCCTTCAGTCATCTTGCAAACAAACTGTGTGAACAAGATAGCATCTGAAGAAAGATCACAAGAAATCGACAAGCCTGCACACAATGGGAGATGGCAATGAATCTGACCCCCTATCTCAATGATTAACTGAGGTTGTTTCCCCTTTTCCCTTTAAAAACTTTCATGGATGAGAAGAATCTTTGGCCGTTGATTTTTGGACACAGGTCTGCTTTCTCCCCAGGATGCCAGCATTCTGATGAAAACAACCTTTCTGTTTCTACCAGCACTTCCCTCTTGAGTATTGACTTTCAAGCAGTGAGCGGCCAGACCCAAGTTCAGTAACACTCTGGGGAGGAAAATAGGAAGCAAGCAAAGATACATGTATGCATGTGTGGACATGTGTGTGTGTGAGGTGTAGTGATAAATGTATGAAGGAAAGTAAAGCAGGGTAGAGATTAGAGAGTGTTGGGAGATAGAATCTTTACAATTTTTCAGTATTTCAGGAATTCAGAAATGCTGCAGCCTCTATTTTTATACATGCATTTTTATGTACCTCTATTATTTATTGCTGTAAAATAAATATTTGGATGTAGACCATCTACTCCTACCAATAGTAAATACATGTATTATGCCTTCCTGAACAACACTACATATTTCTTTTAAAATCTTTGCCAATTGTTTAGCCCTCAAATAGAGTTTCTTTGCTTTAGTATTTTATTTATCTTATTTATTAGATTGAACACTTTTCTTAGCAATTTTCGTTTCTTATATTTAATTCATTTGCCTGCTGCAGTGGACAGCTTGATAACACATCTTTGTATTGGCTTCCCCCCTTTCCTATTTCTCTCTCCATGACCTTCATTCCTCTTCCCTGGAATCACTTCTAAAATAAAGTCTCTGCATACAAATCTCTGTCTCAGGCATGGGCTTTTGTGAATATCCAAGCTAAGAAGGCCTCCAACCTTCTTTGGTCTCTGTGCCCCTCTTTCCACTACTACAGTCTTTCCTTGGTAACCAGAGAAAGTGAACCGCCAATGACAGCCTGCATAGGCAGGCTCTCTGCAATGTAGCAATACACCTAGACTACTGTATTCTCCTATTTCTCACCTCTGATGTGGTTTGTGAAGGAAAGGAGTAGAGACCAGAAAGTAGAGATCTCCTTGAATTTGTTAACTTGAAGAATACAGAAAACATTCTTCTTCCAAGAGATGGAAAACTGCAAGCAGAAAAATAGTGCCCAAAAAGGATTTTTGATGTCAAGACAGATGGAACTAGCTGCCATAAAGAGCATTATTCTTCAAAAGGCTCCGTGTTTGCTCTTAGTAATGAGAAGCCTGCTTTTCTGCTCTGCCAGAGTAAACAGCATTTGCAAATCCTGTTTAATACCCCTTCTTGAGGAAGGCTGCTTATTTGCTTTTATGTTTGTTTCTATAAATTGATTAGGCAGGAACTTGCTTGTTTCTACCACAAATAAGACAATAGAGAATTGTAATTATATTTCACTGCTGGCCCACAGTTTCTGCCCTGAAGAATGCAACAAAAGGATGGAAACACCCCCCTCCTCCTCCTTTGGAACTGAGAGCTGTGTTTTAGGCTGTTGGCAAGATGTCTGTGATGCACACCCCACCAGCCATCAAATGGGCCCTAGGATTAAGATTCCTATCTCCAGGCTGAGGGCCAAAAGCTGCACGGTAATTGTAGCATGTTGCTTGCAGTCGAATCTGATAAGGAATGAATGACATGTGAAACACTCTAACTAATTCTGAATATCTCCTGTTTCATTCTGATTAAAAGAATCAAAATGCATTCTGACTTGGGAATGGAGGTAGCCTAAACTGGGCAGCCCTCCATCGTCCTAAAAAACACAGTGAGGTAAGGGATTGTCATTTCTATTTGAGAAACTGGCGAAAGTGAATCTCAAAGTAAAAATAACCCTCCCGAGGTCACATTCTATACAGGTAGCAGAACTTGCATTCATGCTCATAACTGCCTGACTCTTCAACACCGTGCTACCTATCTCACTTCACATTAGTTATTTGTAGAGTGCTTACTCGTGCGGGGTCTTCTACTATATGTTTCCATGAGTACCCACTGTTTTAGGTCAGAACACCCACAGCTCCTGAATTTGTACAGGGCACCTGGCCACCCAGCTCATAGGTTCATTTCTACACTTCCCACTCGGTGTGGTCCAATGTCTAGGTTCTCAGTAAGGCACTATGAGCAACAGTAAAATGTGCCACAGCTGCTGAAGCAGCCAGTGGTAAACTGTGCAAATTTTGCATCACTTTCTTAGAAGAAAATGCTGTCCTCTCTACTCTCTCTCTTTCCCTTTTCCCGCAGGCAGAAGCCTGACACAGTGTCATGGAGCCCAAGTCAACCACACAGACAAAACAACATCCCAGGAGAGGGCAGAGGGTCGATATAGATGGATCCTGAGTCTTTAGATGACCTCATGGAACAGAACCGCCAACTCACTTTGGACCACCCTCCTGCCTCTGGGCTACTGTGTACGTGGAAATAAATGAATCTCTTGTACAAACCACTGTATTTACAGATCTCTTCATTGATATGGCTTAGCCTATAACCTGAATACTAAACCTCAGAGGAACTTGGTACACTTATAAAAGAAAAACTGGAGTCAAGGAGATTAAATAATTTGTCAAATTTCACATAGCTGGAAGAGGCAGATCTAGGATTTAAACCAAAATCTTTTCTCCACTTTCAGAGCGTTTTCATCAAACTGTGTAATTGACTTAGAAAAGTGCTTCTCAAAGTTTAGCAGGCATTGGAACCTCCTGGAAAACTTATTACGATGCAGAGTCCTTCCCCAGACATTTGGATCAGGAGGTCTTGGCCCAGCCTAAGGGTGTGCAATTCTAACAAGCTCCCATGATGCTGAGATTGCCTGTCCAGGGACCACGGTTTCTGTAGCACTGACAGCCCACTCCTTAAACAGGGATGGTAGACAAAAGAATTAGAGAAATTGGATTTTAATTAGGATATTATGGTATTTAAGTTCAAAAGGCAGAAGCCTTGGGCAACATGACTGAAAGCAAAGGGAGAAAGAGCTGTACAATGATGACAGTGAAAACAATCATGATTAAAGCCAGCATTTACTGTGTGCCAGGCACTGTTTTAAGTATTACGTGCATATTAGATTCAATCTCCACATATACTCTATGAGGTAACTTAAAAATTGCCTCTCATATACTAGAAAACTGAGGATTAAAGATTAGCTCCTGTGGTCACACAGTTATTATGTGTCCAAATTGGGAACGTGAACATATGTTTGTCTGACTTCTGAACTGGGATTCCACTTAATCTCTGAATTTTACTACTTCTGTATTTGTTGTGGTGCCTGATTTCAGAATCACAGCTCTTTAGTGCTTATTATAAAGTAGACATTACTCATGAAGGGGCACCTGAGGTATATGCACTAACTCATTTCTCTAGAGAAGCTGAATTCTAATACTGTATTGATCCAGACCAGCGAAAGTACACCCTGGATCTCTCTGTGCTTTAGTTTTGTCCATTTGTCACATGGTGGTCCCTTGCAGATACGTTGTAAGCACTAAAGCTGGGTGCAGTTAATGGGAGAATTACTAGTGTTAAGAAGCAAAGTCCCAAGGAAGTGAACGAAGACACATCCATTCCTAAACAGAGGTAGAGATCACTTTATACTGAGGGGAGGTAGAAGACGATCTTAACCTCAATCTCCCAACACTTCAAGGTCAATGTCTCTTTCTATGCTGTGTCCTATCAGAATAAAATCACATTTCCAGGGAATTGCCTAGTGGTTAGGACTCTGTGCTTCCAGTGCAGGGGCAAGTGTTCGATCCCTGGTCAGGGATCTAAGAGCCCACATGAGGTGCAGTGAGGCCAAAAATAAAAATAAACATTTCCAGATGTTTGAATGCCAAAAACCAGAAAAATTAAAATATTTTTTAAAAATCACATTTCCAAGCACATCTGAGCCCCTTTTGCCTCCTCCAAAACCTCATGGCACTTGTGGTCCTGGTCCCCCTTTCAGGCAGAATAGCTGAAGCAATCTTGTGGAGAGCACTCTAATCCCAGACAGAGTCAGAGCTGTGGAGACTTCGTGGAGATTTGTCTTGCCTGACAATCTGAAGTTTCCTGAGGACTAACTTCAGCACCTCAGGACCCCGATGAGCGACCCTCAAAAATAACAAGTTTAAAGAGAGAGGTGTAACCTGCACAGAGTTGAGATAAAGTGATTAACAGAGGTGTTCTGAGCCGCTGATGGTTGCAGGACACGTGGATGTGTAAGAGTATTTCCTAAGAAGTGTCACAGCTGCTTACTTGGCCAGGCTTGCATGTGGCATGTTGGAACAAATGCCAGTGGCTGATGGCATTTACCCTTCAATATCAGGACCCAGTGGACCCTTCTATGACCCATATCTGGAACCAAAGACAAGTCCAAACAGATATGATTTTCTCCTAAACATCCAATCCTTCCTTCTTATACATAACTCTGTATGTTCTTAAGAGAACGATGGCTCTGTGACCTCAGAAATACTGGGAACCAGGCCTTAGGGTCAAGAGGAGCAGGAACATTGCTGCCAAGGGGTGAAGAATCACCACCACGTAAAAACAGACCAAACACTACACTCTTTGGAGTTGTCTTCACCTCTTTAAGAGAAAACATGGTATTGGCTGTCTAAACAGTAGTGTTGCAAATGTTGGTGAGGGTGTGGAGAAAAGGGAACCTTCATACACTATTGGTAGGAATGTAAATTGGGGCAGCCTCTGTGGAAAACAGTGTGGAGGTTTCTCAAAAAACTAGAAACAGAGCTACCATATGATCCAGCAATTCCACTCCTGGGTATATATCCTAAAAAACCAAAAACACTAACTTGAAAAGATATGTGCACCCCAATGTTTATAGCAGCATTGTCTACAATTGCCAAGATATGGAAGCAATCTAAGTGTCCATCAACAGAGGAATGGATAAAGAAGACGTGATCTATATATATAGACAATGGAATATTACTCAACCATAAAAAGGAATGAAATTTTGCCATTTGCAATATCATGGATGGACTTGGAGGGCATTATGCTAAGTGAAATAAGTCAGGCAAAGAAAGATAAATACTGTGTGATATCACTTATATGTGGAATCTAAAAAATAAAAAAACTAGTGAATATAACAAAAAAGAAAGACTCATAGATGCAGAGAACAAACTAGTGGTTACAAGTAGGGAAAGGGAAGGGGGAGGGGCAATATAGGGGTAGGAGAGTAAGAAGTACAAACTATTAGGTATAAAATAAGCTACAAGGATGGATTGTATAACATGGGGGATATAGCCAATATTTTATAATACCTATAAATGGAGGATAACATTTAAAAATTGTGAATCACTATATTGTACACTTGTAACATATAATATTGTACAGCAACTATACTTCAATAAAAATAAACTAAAATAAGCAGTAGGGTTACATTATTTATTTCAGATTTAAACCTTGATTTTTTCCAAGAAGACATTAGGTTTAGTAAAACCATGGTGTAAAATGAGACACTGAGGGTAAAAGGAAAATAAGACCTCAATAAGAAAGAAGAAATTTCAATTCAGAAAACTTTCATATTAGTCCTGGTTGTTTGATCTTAGCCAAGAATGTTATCTTTCTGAGTGTCTGTATCCTTAATTTGTAAAAAGGAGTTAAACAAGTACCCATTTTACAAGGTTGTTAGTAGGATTAAATTACAAAGTGAAGATGAAAATCTTTGTAAGTTGAGTTATTTCTCCCAAACCTCTTCTCTCTGAACCTAGAGTCCACGAAGAAAGCCTTAAGATGTCAACCAATATCCTTTACCCTGAGGTTGGTGAAACCTCAACTTGAGAAGCTTAGTTAAGTGTGAACCTTTGCAGAGACTCACCCCACGTATCTTCCTACTTTCCCATCTCAACTTCTTGTTTGCCATGGTGTCATAAGACCACTGCCTGGGATGAGCTCTCTGCATCCACATTATTTCTGCGAAAGGAACTATTATAGACTCAGCTGAACTCATCTCTGCTGTCCTTTAGCACCCACTGAAAAGCTGCTCAGCATATCTATACCTCTCACAAAATGTGTTACCTTTATCTAGCTGCTGTAACAAATTACTATAAACATAATAGCTTGAAACAAAGCCCATTTACTACAGTTTTGTGGGTCAAAAGTCTAGATGAGCTCAGCTGGTTTCTCTGTTCCAGTCCTACAAGGCCAAAATCAAGGTGTGTTTCTTTATGCAGCCTCTAGAGGAGAATCTATTTTCAACCTCATTCAGGTTGTTGGAAAAATTCGGTTTCGTGTGGTTGTAGGCTGTGGTCCCCATTTCTTTGCAGACTGTCATCTGCTTGGCATGTGGCTTCCTTCAAAGCCAGCAAAGCTGGGTTGAATCCCTCTCACTCTTCAGATGTCTCTACCTCATCTCCTCTTTGCCTTCCTTTTCCGCCACACCTCTCTGATTCCAGCAGAAGAAATTTCTGTAACTTTCAGGGCTCAAGTGATTAGGTTGGGCACATCCAATAAACCAGGATAATCTCTTTATTTTAAGGCTTTAGCTTTAATTATATCTTCCAAATTCCTTGACATCAACGACTAGATTAGCGTTTGATTAAATAATCAGAGGAATGTAATTTGGGGGGAGGATATCTTTTGGAAGTAACACAGAGAAACCACACAGAGGTTTCCATTGTCACCCTCACTCAACTTTTGCCAGAACTGAACCGTTTCTCACTGGTCATCAGTCCCCTATTTCCAGCAATGAAATAAAATACCTAAGAACAACCTGTCTGCCCTTTCCTTAAGCAAGTACAAACAAGAAGGATGACTCTTTCATCTTGGAATGAAGGAGTAGTGGAAATGGAACCTGTTTTTTAAACCCTTGCTTTGTCATGTACTACCTGGAGTTCTAAACCCATCCACAGTTCCTTTCCTTCATCTGTAAAATGGGACTCAAAAAAGTAGCTATCTTTCGGGGCTGCCATGAAGATTAAGATGAGGCTACTGATAAAAAAGCACTTGATATAGTGTAGAGCTATTTATAAATGACAATGTTTATTATTATACCTATTTAGAATAATTTGATATAAACAGCACAGAATAGCGTGGGAACATATTAGTGTAATGATAACTGTACAAAATATTAATCATTTGAATTTCCACCCACTCACACACAGGCATACACACATGCATACAAAAACATATGGACACAACAGCTCCTAACCTGAAATCTTGACACACTACTTTTTCATGATCAGTTGCAGGATAGGACACAAGTAATTTGACACTCAAAATATTTGTGAGGATTTCTGTTGCCTGTAACACAACATATGCAGTACTGGGAAACCTAATGTTCTTCAAAATTATGTACTGAAATAATAAGACAACGGAAAACATCTATGTAATATTTTAACTAGAGCACTAACAGAAAAATCATGAAAATTTTATCAAAAGTATGAGCAAAACCAGCATGTTAAATTCCTAATACATAAAGAAATATTATTGTTAAATATAAGACCCCCAAAATGAAGGTAACTTGATAGAAAAAAGTTTAAGTAAAGGTGGAGGCTGCTAGGTTTGGAGTTAAGGACCAAACATGCAAAAATCAGAGATAACTGTATAATAAGAACTTCTGAGACAGAACAAGCCAAGCTGAAGCTCAGGTTTATATATCCATTATCTATTGTTATAAAACAAACTCCAAATGTAGTAGCTTAAGACACAACAATTTATTATTTCTAGTGAGTCTACAGGTCAGCTGAGTGGTTTTATGGACCTGGGCCAGGCTTGGCTGATCTCAGCTGGACTCACTTGTGCCTCTTGATCAATTAGCAGGTCAGCAATAGCCTGGCTGATTTAAGAAGACCTCAGATGAGATGACAGCTCTTCTCTGCTTCAAGTGATTTTTCATTCTCCAGTAGATTTGTCTAGGCTTGTTCACATAATAGTCACATTGTTTTAAGAGAACAAATGGAATTGTGCAAGACCTCTTGAGGCCTAGCTTAGAACTGGCCATTGTTTCTTCTGCCGCCATTGATCGGCTGAAGCAAGTCATAAAGCCATTCCAATTCAAGAGGTGTGGAAATAGACTTCTGTTCATGCTCGTAGGAGCTACAAAATACAAAATGACATTGCAAAGGTATGGATACAAGATGGGAGGTGAGGGAGAATTGGTTTCATTTTTTGCAACCAGTAAATCAAGAAGTGAACAGGCCTGGGTACAATGTTATATTCCTTTAACTGGATTCTGCTGTGCCCACTAGGTGGTATAAAACACTAATGAGCTAGAAAAAAAGTGTCACATAGGAAAAAAATGTTACCTCTACATTTTGTTGGCACTATTCCTTTATTTATAATCACATATGGACTAATTCAGGTTACAAAAACATGTTGTAGCAGAGCAGATCACCAAAATTTGTAAATGATTTATTTTAGTAAAACACATTTCAGGGAAGTTTCAAGGTTATCCACATATTAAGAGCCATGTCTCTCATTTGCATTCCAATACGTTTCCTTGACTTGGGAACAAACGTGTGAAGTTACATCTACAGCAGAGTTTCCCAACCTCTGTTGATGTTTTGGGCCAGATAACTTTTTTTTTTTTTTTGCGGTACGCGGGCCTCTCACTGCTGTGGCCTCTCCCGTTGCGCAGCACAGGCTCCGGACGCGCAGGCTCAGCGGCCATGGCTGACGGGCCCAGCCGCTCCGCTGCATGTGGGATCTTCCCGGACCGGGGCACGAACCCGTGTCCCCTGCATCGGCAGGCGGACTCTCAACCACTGCGCCACTAGGGAAGCCCAGGGCCAGATAACTTTTTGATGTGCGGGACTGTTCTGTGTGTTGTAGGATGTTTAGCAACATCCTTGACCTCTACCCACTAGCATGCTTCCCAGCTTATGAAAACCAAAAATGTCTCCAGACACTGCCAAATGTCCCCTGGGGTGGGTTGGGGAGGGGTCACAATCACCCCCCCCCATCGAGCACCACTGGACTAACAGCATCAGGAAACGTACATAACCCACAGCCTTTTGTAACTATTTCACAGCTATGCACCAGTTTCCGGAAGTGTGTGCCCAGGTGAACATCATCCATTAATGGGTCACAATAATGAAACGCTGAGGACCACTGTGTGTGAGAAAAGACTGTTTTTAGAGGAGAATCTCCTCTCTGGATATTACCTTACATAAAGAGGGAACACTACTCACACCCCTGGCCTTTCTCCATACTCTTACTCTTAAATGATGACTGAGTTTGGAAGACAAATTTATCATGTGTTCCCAGTTCCTGTCCATCTTCTTTATCCTTGAGAGCACACTGCTCACCTGTTTTGCTCTACTCTTCCAGGGATTAGGGTTTACAGCAGCAGGCTTTACCCCCCAGGGAGTAGGATGGAGGAGTGAATGTTAATACAAGAAGTGTTGTAATCTAGTGCATTGGTCGGGATAATTGGTAAATAGATAGTGAAATTTGGTTTGGGGTAAAATACTTGTAAGGTGACTGAGCATTTCAATACAGTCGAGGCACATGATTTTGGTGGCCTACAGGAAACAATGCAACTGGCTTTTGTAGTTGTTTGGTTAACTTTTACCTGTTTTAACCAGGGAAGATGGCATTAGGCCTTAAGCAATTGCATGTAGGATTTTGTCCATTATGGGATATTACAGCTTAAGGCAGCTTAGTCCCCAGGCAAGTGGCTTTTTTTTTTTTTTTAATAGAAACAACTGAATGTGCTATGTCTGAAGGAAATATGCATTGGTCTGCTTATTTTAAGCAAAAGTAAGTGCTCAGCACAAATGCTAGTTGTGGGCCTCAGCAAAGAGATCATACCTCCTAAGAAATGTATAGACTTTGGGCCCAGGAAAGGTACAGGCAAAGGTCCTCAAGAAAGGTTTTGGGCCTCAGGTTCAGCAAAGACAGGAGGTAGCACTGAGTGTGCCACGAAGGCACCAGTCACCACACCACGATTAGCAAAGATACAGTCTACAGGGATCTGTATGGGTCAGGGTTGGTCAATTTCCTATGAAAGCAAACCCCTCTCCTCTCTAGAAGGAGGGTCTTTAGGCCTAAGCGGTTTCACACCATGAGACCACAATAGTCCAAGTCTGAAAATATCTGCCTATAGGAGTGTATTGATGCTTTGTCACTAGATGCAGCCGATACTCTTCTCAGAACCACAGAGACAGAAACACAGGGCTCAGAGGGGAAATGGCAATGAAGAGTTTTCCAAAGCGTCAGATAGAAAACAAAGGCACCTCCTAAGTGACAGGGGCTCCCACGAATATATTTTTCTAAATTTGCAAAAGAGCTGCAATGCCTCAAATTCCACATATAAGAGAGGAGATGGTTTGACTCAGTGCTTTTGCCCCTATCATATAGTAAATTAAAAATATCAAGGGGTTTCCCTGGTGGCGCAGTGGTTGAGAGTCCGCCTGCCGATGCAGGGGTCATGGGTTTGTGCCCCGGTCCGGGAAGATCCCATATGCCGTGGAGTGGCTGGACCCGTGAGCCATAGCCACTGAGCTTGTGCGTCTGGAGCCTGTGCTCCGCAACGGGAGAGGCCACAAAAGTGAGAGGCCCGTGTACCGAAAAAAAAAAAAAATCAAGAGTAACCTCCCAGTTAAGTTTACAAGACACGGGTTGTGGATTTTGGACAAGACACCGGAGACTGACATTGTCTCTAGACTGAAACAAAAAAATGTTTTTCTCCATCATCTTTCCTCCACCATATAGATCCTACAAAGTCCATGCTATCACCCTTGGCAACATTACATTCATAATTTTTTCTGAGATAACTCCTCTAGAGGCTAGAATTGTATCATTCTCAAATTTTCTTGGGGTTCGGTCAGTGCTGTGATGATCATACATGTCTTATTATCTCTGAATTTCTCAAAAGGGATGCTCTTAAGATATTTGATATTGAACAAATTCAGGTGAAGGACCCACAGCCGTCCCAGTGAAAAACCATCTAGGCTTCACTGTTGAAGGAATCTTAACTCCAGCCAGGCATGAGTCATTCCTCTGTCTGAGATTAAGCTGAATATCAACTTGGAGAGGAAATGGTGAAGGCCAGAGAATTTTATTTCCAAATTTAATTCTTTTGAACTTTAAAGTCATTGAGCTTTAACCTGCTAAGAAGTTTGAGCTTCAAAATTTATTTTCTACTCTGTATTGAAAAATACCTGTATCCAAATTTGTGGCACTTCTTTCTTGGCATTTTATTGTTAGAGTATTGTAATATGGCTATTCGATCTCTTTGAAGAACCTACGATTGACTATGCTGGACAAAATGGCTGGATAATTTGGAGTGGGAAATAATGGCCTTGAAATGAAATTAATGTGTTGTTCGGACCAATTTCAGAAACGTCTAGGATCAAATATGCACTGTCCACTGTGGTTCAGGATGATATCCAAAGAATTAGTGGTTGATAATTTGAAAATATCCTCATGATATTGAGAATAAGACTATCCTGAGAGATGGCAGATCTGCATGCATTAGGGAGATAGTCAGATAGTCAGGTCAGTCATCATTTTCATTGTAAAGTCCAGGGTGTTAAGAGAACAAAAGCTGAGGAGTGTGGGAGGGGAGGAATGCATCTTCTCCAGTTCTGGAGGAGGAAGCTCTGTTAGTATAGTACTACTGACATCCTTCCTCCCTCCCCAGAGAAGAGGAGGTGATTCATTTTATTGGAAACTTTGGGAAGAGTAAAATGGGTGAGCTCAGCTCAGTTTCTACCTTTCTTTTGGGGGATGATCTTGTCTGCAGAGATGATGCACTCTTGATAGCTCTTAGTCTCGAAATAGGCATAACAGGAAAAGCCCTGCCAGTGTTGGCGGGGAGGTATATGGATGGGATACCACCTTTAGTGGTCCAGCAGTACCTCTCACAGGATGGGTATCTCTTCTAACTCTGAGGTTTTTTATTGGAAACACATTTGCTTATAAATAAAAGCCACATTTCCCAATATATTCTTTCTCGGTAATAAAGTTGGTATTTTGGTCACTCATTTGCCTTAATTTGCATTCGTTTTTGAATAGTTCAGAACTCAGAAGAATAAAGAGAAGTGCTATTTATTGTAACTTCTCAATTTCCCAGAAACTGATATTGGTTTTTTCTTGTTGTGCTTTATAACTTGTCTTTTTTATGTTATTAATTTGGTTCCCAGATCCTTACTGGTTTTAGCCTTTCCATTCCCCACCATTCAGGGTGTAAACTACGGTGTGTCAGAGACTGTTAATTGTCCCCGATATCCATATCCCTTCCTTCTTTTTAGTACGAGAACCGTTAAGTTTTGGCTGGGCACACGGTGTCTCGCTAACAGCTACATTTTCCAGTCTTTTGTCCTTCTAGCTGTTGCACTGTGACTAAGATATGGTAATACAGTCAAAGAGATGTGAGCAGAGGTAACATGGACATTTCTGAGGCATGTCCTGAAAAGGAAGCTGTTTGTAATAAACATCTTTTTCAGAGACTCAGACATTGAAATAGCGGTGGTTGGCCACCTTCAACCATGAAGACATAGACCACAACTCGTTCCAGCAGTGCGACTCGAAGTTGCAGTGCACAAGGAGATAAGGACTTTGCATCATAATGCAATTCAAAACACTGCTTTCTTCACTGAGAAAATCTGGCTAATAAAAGAAAAATTAGCTGGACAAAGCAGTGTGTTTAGTCCTGTAGTTGTTTTGCGTAATGGTACAAGCTCCTTATCTCACTGCAGACCAAAGAGTGGATGGACCATGTTGGAGTAGAGTTTCCCAAGAAGATGGCTCCTTGGAAGAACATGCAGAGCAGAGCCACCCTATTCCTGGGGAATACAGGCAGCTGGGACTTTTTCATGGGAGAGCAAAAAAACTTCCCTTTTGTTTAAGCTTATGTTGTTTAGTCTCCATTAAAACAGCTGAACTAATATCCTAACCAACAGCCCTGGCAACTATTCTTCTCCGATTAGTCTTGTACTTTGCACTTTGTCTCTAGACAGACCCCCAAACCTGGCCCCATTTCATCAATATCTTAAGGAAACGTGTGGAACAGGTTGTTTGACTCCCTCCTTATGTTTTGCCTATCAGCTTTGACATGAGTCCTTGGGTAAAGAGGGAGAAGAATAAAAGTTGATCCAAACCACATTAACAGTACAAAAATTATGATGCAAAGGCCTTTTCCTACTTGCCATTACTCAATTGCAACAGAAGGTCCTCAGCTTACATGACCATCATCATTCTATGGTGTAATTGGTCACTCCCTCTCTAAGACAAATACACATACACACACACATGTTGTATCATATACAAAATGTATCCTAAATTCCTAAGGTAAGCATTTGTTAAAATAGGAATTATCACAAGAAAGTCAGCAGTAAGTTAACTGTTTAAAAAACTGATTCTTCAAATGCATGGTATTCAGCTCCAATATCATCTAAAGTAATGCTAGGCATGGAGGAGGACATCTAGGGCCTTGAGCACAAGTGATTTCATGAGGTTCTTGATTTATAAATTAACTATTATTATTATTATTATTACTAAATCATCAAAATTTTGGACAGCCAAAAAGGCAACTCAGAATGATTCAACTTACAGATCAAGTAGCCTTAGAGCCTCAGAGCAACATATCTGTGCTGGAAAATTGCATTTAACCAAAGTAGACCAGAACCTTCATATAGAGCAGATGAATTTCTAACACATCGTATTTTCCACGTTTAGTTTTCTATTTCTTTACCTCATACCATAAGTTAGTATAGTCCAACACAAAGGTGACTGCTTTTAGAATTGGCAATTTTATGTTCCTTTCTGTAGTGACACTACAATGGAATCTGGAGACTGCAAAGCCATGTGCAGCCATGACCAGAAATGCAGAAAGAGAAGATCCATTCTGCGAATCTGAAGAGGGCTGGGATTCAATAAAGAAGTAATAATCCACATAGAAACCTTCATAAGCAAAGTCCAAATAAGCAAGCAGCTCAGTGTTCAGTGGGTAGAGCGAAAGTTGCCAGACCAATGAAGGCAGAATCAAGAGATTAAAGGAGGAGTGATTTCCGCAAAATGGCCACATAAGATGGCTATCACTGTATCCCTTTTCTCAACAACAATATTTGGCATCCATCCATGGACATTTGTGGGAGCTATGGGATCCAGAACCATATTCCAAGGACCCGAGAGGAGTCTCACTCTCCCATGTGACAGGTAATGGGCAGACAGACCTTGGTCCCAGCTGTGGACCCTGAACAGGTCAGGGTCCATCCTCTCTCAGCTGTGATCCAGGAGCCCCTGGAGAACACTAACTTAGACAATCACCACAGATGAGGGAGCCTTTGTGGCAGTCCAGGACTCCAGCGGAAAGCTCCAGCACAGCACTGGAGTGAGAAAACAAAATCTGATACTGAGCACACTGGAGAAGGTAAGAGGAACAGTTTAACTTTACCTATGTCACCACTCCCCAAAGTGGCACAGCTCAGTGCCAAGGGAGCCCTTTTTCGCCTAATTTCTTGGGGAACAAAGTGGGGGCGGGTGGTCAGAGCAATAAGTGAGCACCTGGCCTCCCCAGCTGTGTAGGATGCTGCCAAAGAGGCTCATTTCTCTCTAGCCCCATCCAGAGTCCTGAGCTGCATGACTGGGGGGCAGTGCATGACTGGGAGAATAACAGCCAGGGCTCCAAACATATAAAGGATGCAGATCCTACTAACTGCCTCACAGACTCCATTGAGAGGCCTGTCAAGGAGCCAGAGGGATGCCTTGCCCATGGATCCCCCAAATGGCTTATAAGCACCCCCAGCGTTCTATGAGCTTCACCCATGTGCCCTCTACCTGAGGCTGGCTCCCTGCACTCCCAATGGTGGGGAGAGCAAGCTTGGGCAAGTGGATAGTGAGCTTGTGCAGAAAGCCTGCCGGGATATGTGTGCCTGGGAGAGACCTCAATAAGCATTTAGCAACATCCTCGGGAAAGCAAAATGGAGGCTGTCAGCACGCAGCCTGTTGTGTGGCAGGATCGAGAGAAGGCATGCAATAGATCCATGAAAAGATGCTCAACGCCACTAATCATCAGGGAAATGCAAGTCAAAACCACAATGAGAGGCTTCCCTGGTGGCGCAGTGGTTGAGAGTCTGCCTGCTGACGCAGGGGACGCGGGTTCGTGCCCCGGTCCGGGAAGATCCCACATACCGCCGAGCGGCTGGGCCCATCAGCCATGGCCGCTGAGCCTGCGCGTCTGGAGCCTGTGCTCCGCAACGGGAGAGGCCACGGCAGTGAGAGGCCCGCATACCGAAAAAAACAAAAACAAAAAACCCCACAATGAGATATCACCTCACACTTTTTAGAATAGCTATTATCAAAAACACAAGAGATAACAAGTGCTGGTGAGGGTGTGGAGAAAAGGGAACGCTTCTACAGTGTTGGTGGGAATGTAAATTGGTGCTGCCACTATGGAAAACAGTATGGCAGTTCCTCAAAAAATTAAAAATAGAACTACCATATGATACAATAATCCCGCTTCTGGGTATATATCCAAAGGAAATAAAATCAGGACCTCAAAGAGATGTCTTTACTCTGAGGTTCATTGCAGCATGACTCATAATAGGCAAGATATGGAAACAACCTAAGTGCTTATGAATGAATGGATAAGGAGGATGTGGCGTATGTATATTATATATAAATATATATACATATGCTTATACAACGGAGTACTCAGCCATAGAAAGAAGGACATCCATGTTTTGTGACAGCATGTTGCTTAGTGAAATAAGTCACTTTATGCCATGTGAAATAAGTCAGGCAGAGAAAGACAAATGCTGTATGATATCCTTTATATGTGGAATTTTTAAAAGCCAAACGCATAGAAACAGAGAGTAGAATGGTGGTTGCCAGAGGTTGGGAGTGAGAGAAATGGGGAGATGTTAGTCAAAGGGTACTAACTTTCAGTGTAAAGGTAAGTTCTGGGGATCTAATGTACAGCACAGTGACTGTAGTTACCATACTGTGTTAAATAGTTGGAAGTTGCTAAGGGAGCAGATCTTCAATGTTCTTATCGCACACACACAAGCACACGTAATTATGGAGGTGTTAACCCCATTGTGGTAACCATCTCGCAATAGAGAAGTGTATCAAATCATCACAATGCACATCTTAAACTTATGCAACATTTTATGTCAATTATATCTCAGTAAGGCTGGAACAAAAAAGAAACACAAAGTGAGAAGACTGACGAGGAAGTGGTCGGGAAAGTAGGCTCACACAGAGAACAGCTGAACAGAGCTGGACTGGAGTGAAGCAAGTATGCTCCTTGGGAGCAAAGCTTAAAGGGACCCCAAAAATCTCAATAATCTAGATAAGTAACATTTCAGTGCAATGCTTTAAAAATCAAAATGCAAAAAAAAAATCCATGATGAACAAAATACCAAAGTTTTAAATAAAAAACTGGGTCCAGCCCTCACCGGCCTCATCCTAACCCTGGTCCTGTTGCATTTTATCTTTATTAAAAATCCTTATTTTTTTTTTGTTTGTTTAACATAGAATTTTTTGCATTAATTTTGATTCTTAAAAAGATTGCATTAAAACATTAGTTATCCTGATTACTGAATTTACTGGCGCCCTCTTACATTTTACACCTGAGGTAAGTGCCTCATTTACCCCACCCAGGTCCCACCCCTGCACTAAATTCCTGCCGTAGCCAGAACATAAACTTGCTTTGTTATTTTAGAAAAGTCATTTCTTGTTATTTGTTGAATTCTGTAAAATAGATTTAGAGATGATGATTTCCAACATCGCTTCTAGCTCTGACATTCTCCAGGTGGTCTGGGAGGGCACTCAGAGACGGAGCCATAGGGAGCTGGGGCATTAATGTATAAGTAGGTATAATCAAGCTGAGACACGGAGGAGAAGCAGAGCTGATGGGTGAAGAGGGCGAGAGCTGACTCCAGATGCCACCACTGAGTTCCTTACATTTAAGGCTTTGATTTTCCTGTGCTTCCTAGATGCTGTGACAAACATTTAAACAACGCTAGTGTGAGATGGCAAAGGACAGAATGACTCCCTGAGCAGCACCTAAATGTCACTCTCGAGCCCTGGTATTTGAAACACAAACAGAGTACCCAAGTGTTGGAAGTCACAACTGCTCTTGAGTGGGTGCTAAAAAGGCTCATTTTACATCTAGGGCCACATTCCAACGGGGCAGCCCTCAGCCTGGCACAAAGTTCTTCAATCATTTCTCACTCCAGTGATGATTCCTGCCTGATTATTGGTTTGGTTTTTCAGTTAACTAGATTTCAAGCCATTGAAAAGCAATCAGGAAGCAAGGACTAGGTCTCAGAGCTGAGCTGGAGTGAATTTAATTGGCTATGAGATGCTCCAGCTGAGAAGGGAGCCTGGCAGGGCAACTCCAAAATGCTGATGTGTTGATGTAGCTGTAATGAGGCAGGAAGAACATTGCTTCAAGGGAGCTTCCAAATGGGTTTATTTTGTTGAAATAAAGTCAGGAAAGGCAGGAGAGAGCCCGGCAAATTGTGTTTTCATGCTTAGAAATGATAACGGTTACCACTAATATGTGTCTGTGAATAGGAGGGAACCTGGACTAATGTGCAACCCAGAGTGTGCGGGAAAGTGACCCCTGTCCCCATCACACCTGTTCACTTTTTCTCTCCTGCTGTTTCCACTCTTGCCTGTATGGCGAGGTAACATGAACATAATGTGTTTGTTTAAGTAAGGTAATTGGAAGCTAATGGCTTCTACTTGTTTCAGGTCTATAGACGTAGAATGAAAAGCAAGAGACATTTGAGCGAAATCAAGGCATAACCAGGTTCTAATGTGTGGAGGAGTGAGTGTGGGAATTGCATCTATACTATTGGAGGAGTGAGCTTGAATAAAACTTTTAAAGGGCTGCTCTTTAATTATACCCTCTTTGCCTATGCCTCACAGTCTTACTTTCGCTCTTCTAAAAACAATATTATTCTTGTAGAATGCGGTAGATTGAACATCAACATTTATTGCCACTCCATCTTGAAATCCCACTAAAATATCTGTAAAAGGTATTTTAAAATATATTTTAAAAGGAGGCAACAGCACACCTCAGTTGGCCACACAATTTTGGAAGATGGAAAGTAGATGCATGAATAGTTATTGACGTAGCAATACACAGAAGACTGAAACTTCCCCGCAGAGGAAATGCAGTGAGAAAGATGTTCACATCTCAGCACTAGAGAGTGTATTGGAGATCAGAGGGAAATCCCTAGTTATCTCTGACAACTAGGGAATAGTATAGAGCCGAAAGTAAAAGGTTTGGTTGAAAATATGATACCCCTCACTCCAGGCCTCCTCCCTTAGCCCACATAGCCAGGTGACTATACCTCTTCAATGTTAGCTTCAATAAGACAGAAGCTTGTGTTTCTTTTCACATTAACAGATTTAAGGAACTCCTCTTTGAGGCGACTAGCCAGCTTTCAGAAATAGACCTACTGGCATCTGGAGGTCCCTCAATAAAACAGCCAATTCCTCCCATCAATACCTTTCTGGTGAGTTACATCATTCAACAGCTTCCACCCTTGCTGCAGACTTTCCAAACAGCTTTTTGAATGATTCTTACATATACATTTCAGGTGGCCTCTAAAATGAGTCAGAAGTCAAAATAAATATGAAAATAAAAAGGAAAAATAAATACCAGTGCTTCCCTGGTGGCATGGTTGTTGAGAGTCCGCCTGACGATGCAGGGGACGCAGGTTCATGCCCCGGTCTGGGAAGATCCCACATGCCGCGGAGCGGCTGGACCTGTGAGCCATGGCCGCTGAGCCTGCGCATCCGGAGCCTGTGCTCCGCAACGGGAGAGGCCACAACAGTGAGGGGCCCGCGTACCGCAAAAAGAAATACGAAAAAAAGAAAATGTAGGGAGCTGGATAGACAAGCAAGCAAACAATCCTTATTACCCCTCGAAAAATGAGAAGAGATATTTCATCCATTAAAGAACAGGATACTATTGTAATTATCAGAGAAAAAAAAGAACTTTAGTTTTCCAACTTCTGGCCATGAAAGAGTAACTGTATAAGATTTGTTCTCCTGCTGGAAACAACTATGAAACTAGAAAAACACACGGAGCAGCTGTTCGCAGGAAGTGGATTATTGGCAGCTCAGTACTGTGATCTTTGAAATAAGAGAAAAGCAGAAGGAGAGGCCATGTTTGCCCGGGCTTTGAGTCTGGAGGCGCACTCCTGTCCATGGTGCCCGAATGTGGTGACCAAGCAGAGTGCGGCCGTCTTGTTAAACTGAACAACCAGAGATTAGAGAAGAGGCCTCCTGAAGAGGTTGGAATTTGGGAGCAGGCTACCAGAAGGGAGGAAGCCGTAGAGCAGAGGGCAGGTATCCAGATTTTCTGTGTGGTTCTTCCCCATGGACCTGTCAAAGACTGGCTGACCGTGTGAAAAGTGAGACCCTGTGGGTCCCAGAAGCGAGGAACCATTGCAGGACTGAGACCTAAATGAAACTCCCAGAGGTCACGCACTGCTGGAATATTCTGGCGGACTAATTTAGGCTAAAGTGAAAGAGCCTTGGTGAGCACCTTGCTCATTCATGAGACCTTAGAAATGCTCTACCTTAGGAGTGAGGACCACACCCTATTTTAAGGGGTATACCCTAGAACTAATAACAAAATTAAAATAGACCCCCCCCCCAAGGAAGAGTAAACCCAAGTCTGATGTGATCAATAAAATCCATCATTATGTAACTGTAAAGGGAAACCCTTTTTGAAAAGCAGACAATGTCATTCAGTATCCCTACAATGTATTATCAACAATGTCAAACATAATATAAAAATTTGCTAGATATTCAAAGAAGCAGGAAAATTAATCCATAATCAAGCAAGAAAATAAGTTGATAGACACAGATACCAAGATGATCCAGTTATTAGAATTAGCAGGAAAGAAACCTTAAAACAAGCTACTGTAAATATTATATGTTCATGGACTTCAAGATAATTATAATGAGAGAACATATGGAGAAGCTGAGCAGGAAAAATAGTAATTTTGTTTTTTTTGGCTGAGCCACACAGCATGCAGGATCTTAGTGCCCCGACCAGGGATCGAACGCCTGCCCCCTGCAGTGGAAGCACGGAGTCTTAACCACTGGACCACCAAGGAAGTCCCTGAGTGGAAAAAATGGAAACAAACCAAAAAAGAAAAAATCAAATAGAAACTTTAGAACTGAAAAACCGTAAATCTAGAAGGAGAAATTCCTAGATTGGGCTTAACAGCAGGTTTGATACGGCAAAATAAAGGTTCAGGAACTTAAAAACAGATTAGTAGAAATTCTCCAACCTTTAGAACAAAAGGAAAAAAAAGACCAAAAAATGAACAAAACTTTAGTAGAGAAAGCAAAGTTCCATCTTCAAGGGATAACTCATTATTTTGGTTCAGTGTTTCACTTTTATACCCACCGTCCCATTTAATCCTCACAATAACTCTGTAACTACCATTCATTCTATTTTGTAAATGGGAAAATTGAGACAAAAAATTATGACTTACCCAAGTTCCAAGGCAGGGTTTAAGTCCGGGTGTTCAGAACCTCATCTTTTTCACTTTCCTCATGGTTTCTTCTTAGCTGCCAGATCTCCATTCTTTAGGATCTTCTATCCTCTGTCTGCATACCTATTGCTCCCAAATATCAGAACGTACTCTTCTCAACTGCGGGTCTCCACAACAGAGCCCAGCATCAACTATTAATCCTATCTACCTCCACCTTCCCTGAAATTTATCTCCTTGGCACTTATTTATTGAGAATAAAGTTGTCAGAGCCAATTAAGGAGACATCTTGGTAATCTGACAGCCTATTGCAGACAGATTGCTACCGTGAGAAGGTATTAAATTGTCTTGCAATTCTGTTTCACCTTCATATAACTTAACTAGGGTAAGACAGTTGTAGCTTCCACTTAATAAGACCCTGTATTAAAAGCTTATACTGCATACATTATTAATTTTTTATTTTAGCATTCATTATATGGTAGGCACATTGCCAGATGCAAGGAACACCACAGTGTATAAGATAAGGCCCCGGGGCTTCCCTGGTGGCGCAGTGGTTGAGAGTCCGCCTGCCGATGCAGGGGACATGGGTTCGTGCCCCGTTCCGGGAAGATCCCACATGCCGCGGAGCGGCTGGGCCCGTGAGCCATGGCCGCTGAGCCTGCGCGTCCGGAGCCTGTGCTCCGCGATGGGAGAGGCCACAACAGTGAGAGGCCCGCGTACTGCAAAAAAAAAAAAAAAAAAAAGATAAGGCCCCAGCTTTCACTAAAATGTATAGTCTCATTCAACCTAAATTAATCTTCAAAATAGGCTCATCTCTATCAGGGAGGTATTATTATTCCCATTTTACAGATTCAAAAGCTGAGCCTTGCAGAGGCTTGACCTACTTCAAGTAATATAGATAGTAAATAAATGTTATAGCCCAAAAGCAAACTCAGCTGCATCTGATTCAAAATCAGGTGCTCTTAAGAACTCTCCTTGTTAATGATCTCAAAAAGGTGACGAAAATGGCAGAATAGCCAGAAATTTTTAAAGTATAAATCAGGATGGGAATGAAGCCAGGCTAGTCTTAATAATAGTTATCACCTTGGCCACTGCCTGCTGGGTGCTCTTCTAGGTCTTTTATATACATTGTTTCATATAGCCCTTCAGAATAAATTCATGGTGTAGATATTACAATTCTTGTCTATAGATTGGAAAACCACAGTTCAGAGGGGTTCAGCAATTTTTCTCAAAGTAGATAACTAACACAGCTGGGATTCAAGCATAGGCCTGTCCAACTCCAAATCTTTTGTTCTTTACTAAGACACACTGTCTCTTAAATGAGACTTTGCTTTGAAAACTTTGCCCTGTTCATGCTTAGTCCTGCTTGTCTAGGTCACAAAGGCCACAGGGCACACTCTCTTCCTCCACTGCTTATCCATGCTTCCCTTCTTTAAGGTGTCTCAATAGTGAGAAATTCACCTGAGAGAGACGAGACAGCACTAGCTTTGAAATCAGAGATTCGCACCCTAATCCTCGTCTTGCCACTACTTAGGTCTCGTAGATTTCCCTTCCTGGGCCTCACCAGTTTTCCAATCCAGAAATCTGGGCACCAAGAGGTATGGAGCAGGCATGGAGAAACATTTAGACTGTGACCTACTGATTTACGAAGTCAGTGATCAGCCAGGAGCGTCTCACTCCTCAGCTGGGGCAGGAACAGAAAGAGTTACCATGTTGTTCAGATCCTTGGAAGGGCACCGAGGGGGGGCACATTTTAGCATCTGTCAAGAGATGGGACCAGCAGCAAGAGAAGCAGCCACTTCTGTAGGGAAGAAACTGGGACCAGCCCTGTGGGTAACTAACAGGTGGGAACCAAGCATGGTAAGGAGCCTTGGGTCTTACTGGATTTATCCTGCTAAGGTTTCTGTTAAAAATGTTTTTCTAAATAGACATTTCTCCACAGAAGACATACACATGGCCAAGAGGCACGTGAAAATATGCTCAACATCGCTAATTATTAGAGAAATGCAAATCAAAACTATAATGAGATATCACCTCACACCAATCAGAATGGCCATCATCAAAAAGTCTACAAACAGGGCTTCCCTGGTGGCGCGGTGGATGAGAGTCCGCCTGCCGATGCAGGGGACACGGGTTCGTGTCCCGGTCCGGGAAGATCCCACATGCCGTGGAGTGGCTGGGCCTGTGAGACATGGCCCCTGAGCCTGCACGTCCGGAGCCTGTGCTCCACAATGGGAGAGGCCACAACGGTGAGAGGCGTGCGTACGGCAAAAAAAAAAAAAAAAAGAAGTCTACAAACAATAAATGCTGGAGAGGGTGTAGAGAAAAAGGAACCTTCCTGCACTGTTGGTGGAAATGTAAATTGGTACGGCCACTATGGAGAACGGTATGGAGGTTCCTTAAGAAACTAAGAATAGAGCTATCATATGATTCAACAATCCCACTCCTGGGCATATATCCAGAGAAAAACATGGTTTGAAGAGACACATGCACCCCAATATTCATTGCAGCACTGTTTACAATAGCCAAGACATGGAAACAACCTAAATGTCCATCGACAGAGGAATGGATAAAGAAGATGTGGTACATATACACAATGGAATATTATTCAGCCATGAAAGAATGGAACACTGCCATTTGCAGCAACACGGATGGACCTGGAGATTATCATACTAAGTGAAGTAAGTCAGACAGAGAAAGACAAATATCATATATCACTTACATGTGCAATCTAAAACAATGATACAAATGAACTTATTTACAAAACAGAAACAGACTCACAGACTTAGAGAATGAACTTATGGTTACCGGGGGGAATGGGGAGGGGGAGGGATAGATTGGGAGTTTGGGATTGACATGTGCACACTGCTATATTTAAAATAGATAACCAACAAGGACATACTGTAGAGCACAGACAACTCTGCTCAATATTCTGTAATAACCTAAATGGGAAAAGAACTTGAAGAAGAATAGGTACTTGTATACATACGACTGATTCGCTTTGCTGTACACCTGAAACTAATACAACATTGTTCATCTAAAAAAACTAAACATAGTAATATATTAAACATAGTAATAAACATAGTAATTTAAAAATAAATAAATAAAATAAACTGTTTTGAAGCCTGGACTGCTAGCATATCTGGCAGTGTATTTTTCAGGCTGGGAACTTGAGGGAAGAAGAATTAACAGGTCCCCCAAAGTAATCTGTGTCCTTTGTCACATGGACCCAGGCCCTAAGACAGGAACGACACACATGGCAAATACTGACCAGCCAGGTAGGAAGCAATAACGTTCTGAAAGCTCCTTTGTGTTGAAGAAAGTTGATTATTTCTTATTTTATTTTGTTTCTTTTTAACAACTTTATTGGATTATAATTGCTTTACAATGTTGTGTTAGTTTCTGCTGTACAACAAAGTGAATCAGCTGCATGTATACCTACATCCCCTCCCTCATGAGCCTCCCTCCCGCTCTCCCCATCCCACCCCTCTAGGTCATCACAAAGCACCAAGCATATCTCCCTGTGGTATACAGCAGCTTCCCACTAGCTATCTATTTTACACATGGTAGTATTTTGTTTTATTTTTAGTTAATTAATTAATTTTTTTTTTTTTTTTTGCGGTACGCGGGTCTCTCACTGTTGTGGCCTCTCCCGTTGCGGAGCAACAGGCTCCGGACGCACAGGCTCAGCGTCCATGGCTCACGGACCTAGCCGCTGCGCGGCATGTGGGATCTTCCCGGACCGGGGCACGAACCCGTGTCCCCTGCATCGGCAGGCGGACTCTCAACCACTGCGCCACCAGGGAAGCCCCGATTTTTAGTTAATTTATTTTTTGATTTAGTATAGTTCCCCCACTCTACTTTCCACACTTCCTCTGTGCCCAGTGGGTGTTGAAACAAGCAAGCTGAATCTGATCAAAGCGATGTTGCTCCACTAGGGTATTGGAAGCATCTGATTTTTTAAAACTCAGAGGGGAACCTCTTTTTCAATATGTACAATTTTAAAATAATTTCAAAGGACCAAATACACAGAGAGGTGAATATCGTATCACAAGGAAGATCCCCTCTGAACTCCCAAAGCACACACATCGCAAAGCCTCAGTTGCCTTACTTGCGAAATGAGGTGCTCTAGACAAATCTTGTATCTAAGGTTCTTTCTAGTTTGGACATTCTGTTGGTCTGTTCATGTGTTGGAGTTCATTTACGTCAGAATGCCTGTAGGTGATAAACTTTCACGGAGTACCAAAAATAATTCAGAAGGAAATCTTAAATAGTTATCTAATCTCAGGTACCTTTGAGAATGTCAATTAGGAACAGGGATAGAAAATTGGAACCAAGCAACAACAGCCCTGGTATTAATTGTCTTTGCTTATCAGTCTAAAGCAGGGCTGAGGAAAGCGTACTTTGTTCACGTTAGTTCATCAATTTCTTTTGTTTAGAGCCAGTGCATTTCAACAGTATAAAAATAGATGTTGTTTTATTTTCTAGTAATAACATCCAAGGATGTGGCTTCCCGATTGCTTTTTTGTTCCTGTTCTTTTCCAGCATTTAGAATGACTGGAACAAAAGGAAAGGAACGGCTTGAGAATGACTAACAGCGTGAAAAGCAATGCTGAGATTTTGTTCTACCTGACTCAGAACCTAAGGATTTGGAGATGATGCTTGCCTACAAAATGCTGCAGTGAAACACCGGGAAAGGAGGACAGAACAGTTAGCATGGTGCGTTGTGAAATCAGTCAAAGAGGGATTCAGCCGAGGTATTGGGGTGAGATGGTGAAAAGAAATGATGCACAGCCAAGTCCTAGTCTCCAAGAATCTCTGGAGCTTACGGTTTTCTAACGAGGGCCTCCTGTGTTAACCCTGCTCTGCTAACACCCTGGGCTATAATAGAATACTTATTTTTCAAGACCACGTAATGAAGACTTGATAGGAAGCAGACACGTTGAGATTAAAATCAATAACATGGGTAAAGTGCATAATACGGTATCCTTTTCATATGCTAACAATAAATAATACCAGAATAGCAGCAGCAGCAGTGGCCGTAGTAAAAGCAGTCATATTAGAAGTGGTGATTGGAGCAGTCGTTGCTGTCCTTACGCTATTAAGTAAGAGGAGGAAGGTAAGTGCACACTAGAAGAAAGGAAGGGAGTCGGAGTATGGATGCCAGGTGTCACAGTAGCTGCTGACATGCACTGTCTTATTTCTATGCTCCTGTGGTAGGTAGTTTCAACTCTGTGTTACAGATGAGGAAGCTGAGGGTCAGAAAGTTGAAATAAACATTCTACAAACTCATACAGTTGCTAAATAGGATGAAAACCCAGATATGCCTGGCTCCACCATCTGCTTCCCAGTGCCCCCTCATCTATGTCCTCAAATTACAGGAGTGGAAACAGCCCGTCTGCTACTCACTTTGCCACACAGCATTGCTATTAGTTAGGTATTACTATCCCCACTTGAGATCCACCATTGAAGTTCTGACTTCAATGCTCCATTATCCTCACAGCATCCACGTTTTGGTTGTAGCAAGTCCTGTGAGTGGCGGTGGTCATCCCACATCTGCCCTCCCCAGCCCCCTTACCTACCCTGCAGACAAATCTGCCTCTATACCCTGGCAAATATGTGGTCTGGGGAGGATTTTTCCTCAATTCTTTGGCTTCCTGCTGGGCTTTATTACAGGCACGGCGACTGGTGTGATGGTGGGAGGGGACGATTTGGAGCCTCTGATGCTCAGCAATGAGCCAGGTGGCAGTGACCAGGGTAACGAGAGGCACAACTGTCAGGGCCAGCAGGACCGCAGGGTTTCTGTGGGAAAGAAGACAGACAGATATGGCAATCTCTAGAAAGTTGTAAAGAGCCAGCATCCAGGGATTTCTGAAAGTAAAAATGACAATTGAAGCAAACTAGTAATCAATAATAGGTCAACTTTAAAATCAAAGTACCAAGTTGCACCCAGTTGCCTATATTTCTTTACACATTTTGTCAGTTATAAATTCTCCGTGCAGTGTTAACTCTTGGTAAGAATTTTAATTGTTATTGTTTTTCTTAAGGTAAGAATTTTAATTGCTATTGTTCTTCTTAAGAAACACATGGCTGGCTAGATCATGGGCCATTCCTCAGCCATCTGACCAGATATGTAGAGTGGGAAAGAGGAAGTTTCAGACGTTCGCTGTCTCATGCCATCTCCAGTGCGCTGAGTAAACTAGGGAAGCAGCCCTACAGGGGGAGACTCAGTTCCCCAGATACTCAGGATAATCATCATGTATGTTAGTCCTTCGGGCAATATACTGTAGGGTCAGGTTGTTTGCTTTCAATCCCAGCTCTACCAACTACTCACTGTGACCTTGGGCAAGTCAATTAAACTCCCAGCCTCTCTTGGTCAATACAATATGGTTTTCTGTGAGGATAAAATGAGATAATCATGCCGGTAAAGCACTTAGCACATAATGAGTGATCAATAGGTGTTAGCTATTATTATGATCATTGCCTTGCAGGGGTTTGGGATATGAAAATGTGTTGATCATGCCATTGTGGTGATTTGGGTGTTTATTAGATCCATTAAGAGGGAAGAGTCTCAAGAAGCAGGGGAGAGTAGCTTATGAAAACATCCATCAAATCAAAGCTAATATTGCTTCTTCCAATAAAGACAGTATCCAGTCCTTCTAAAAGGTCCCTTGTGGGCTATTGCTTATCCCCAAGCTGTTGGTTTGGTTAAAAGAATGTCTTGGGTCTTAAACAAGAAAAATGTTTCTGGCTGGAAACATTGGGGCCTTTGTCTGAGGCATCTGAAGATTTTTTCCCTTCGTCACTCACCTCTGTTGCAGGTCAAGTATTGGAACCATTGCTGGCTACTTGTGAGTTCTGAGCTTGTGGATCAGAGAGAGAAATCCAGCTGCCTCTCAGCATCATCCCTCCACCCCTAACAGGAGCCCTTGTCTTCACCCAATATTTTGACCACTTGGAGTCCTGGTATAGGAACAAGGAGCTTTGATTTCTGTACCTGAACTGCCAGCCAAGAGTCAACTTCTTTTGCCTATTCAGTAGCCAATATGATTCTGGTACCAAGGAAGGCTAACTCATTTTGTAGCTGCCCACACTTTTACGGCCCCAGTGGGCAGCAGACTGTGGTGGAAAGTACACTATATGGAAGAGTTCAAAGACCAGTGCTCTAGGCTGCACACCCTTAGGATAATTGTTTTAACCTTCTGAACCTCAGCCTTCTCATCTGTAATATTAGAATGAGAAAATCTGTTTCAATAGGGTAGTGAGGACTTATGTTAGATAATAGAGATGAGAGTACCTGCCCTAAGAACCTACTCAGATGCCTGTGGAATCCAATGAAAATTGTAGTGATAATTGATATGAAGATATTTTTTGCTCATAGTGAAAGGAAACATCTTCATCTTAACTCCTTCCTGGGGAACAGGGTGAGGGATACAATTTTTTCCTCCCACTAAAGATCCATCCTGCTTCCTAACAGGGCTTTGTGAGTCCATGGTCACTTTCACCTTCACCTCCCAGAGATGCCACAAGGAGGAGCACTTATCCTTCCGGATGCGCCCTTGGCTTAATGGCTACACTACCACCATTTCCTGGTGTAAAATGTTTTCTTCCCTAAAAGCCGATAGACACAGGAAGAATAAAGAGAGACCTAAACTGGGCAAGAAAAACACCACGGGCTTGCCTTGTGCAGCCACTATCTTACTTAAGTCACCTACACTCTTCCAGATCTCATTTTTCCTTATTTGTAAAATTCATTGAAAACTTGCAAAGCGCTAATCTAGGTAATGACGATTCAGAAGTGAAAAGATTTAGTCCTTGCCTTCAAAGAATCCACAGTATCAATAGTTAAACAGACTTGCAAACCAACAGTTACAAAGTAATAAATGCTACTATGGAATAAGCTTGGAGGAGGAAGCAGCTAGGGTTTGTTAAGAATCAGAAAAAAAAAAAACAACTTCACAGACAAGGCAAACCTTAACTTCAAATTTGAAGGAGAAGCAGCAGTTTGGTAGGTGAGAAAACAAGGATAGGTACTGCAGGCAGAGAGGATAAAATACACAAGCACGGACATGAGAGAAGGAAGGTCGGTTAACTCAGGACACATTTGGGATAGAATCAGGATTCTTACCCTTTGGTCCATGAATATTTCTTTATGTGTGATATTGTACATATGTGCTTCTTTCCATTCTCTGTGAAGGAAATCCATTTGTTGATCTCATCAGATTCCCAAGTTGGTTGGTAATAGGAGAATATATAATATACATGTATATATAAAGACATACATACTTATGTAGAAAACTAGGGAGTTATATAATCTCTCAGTTTGTATAACCAGCTCTGTCATTCTATGGTAGTTATTTATAATAAAGAAATCGTGCATATAAGACTATACCTGTGTCTCAAGGGCATCTATCTATAAGCAATTCCTTCCTTATAATGCAACAATTCTTAAGCTACTATTACATACTCACGTCTTATCTTGGTTCCTTTCCAGCCTCCCTTGAAATCTGCATTTATTCCAGGATTTCTGCTTTCAACAGTCTTGGACAATTTCAAGTCTACCTCTACATTTTACCCAGACCTTTTTTTTCTTTCTTTTTGTATATTAAAACTAAATTGGCCAATGAGTTTTAAAAATATGGCTAACCAGCAGAGGGGAAGGTGACAACAATTCCACATGGTTTCCTCTTTTCTCAAATCTTTACATTTTCTATCACCTCCTTTCTCTTAACCAATAACCCTGTTATTTCCTTCAGGGAGAAAAACGGAAGCACAGAGAAGAGGACTTTCCCATGCTGCCGTCCACCTGCATCTGCACATGTTAGTATGTAAAGTCAACCCCTCCACTTAACACCAAATACCCTCCTTCTCATATAAAGATGTTTCTCTAGCATTGTCCATTCTTTTCCCTGTTTCATCATTTTTTTCTCTCTACTGGATTTCTTCCACTACCATTCAAACAGTGAAATATCTCTGATCTTAAAAGAAAATCCCCACTTTAAGCTCACATCCCTCTTCTTCTTTTTTTTAAAACATCTTTATTGGAGTATAATTGCTTTACAATGTTATATTAGTTTCTGCTGTATAACAAAGTGAATCAGCTATATGCATACATATATCCCCATATCACCTCCCTCTTGCGTCTCCCTCCCACCCTCCCTATCCCACCCTTCTAGGTGGTCACAAAGCACTGAGCTGATCTCCCTGTGCTATGTAGCCGCTTCCCACTAGCTATCAATTTTACATTTGGTAGTTCACATCCCTCTTCTATGATCACCCCATTTCTGTTTTCCTTTAGAACAATATTCCTTAAAAGAGTTGTCTATATATATGAATTGTCTCCTTTGCTTCACCTCTGTTTCTCATCTGAACCTGCTCCAGACAGATCTCAGTTCCTAGCAGAAACGAGATACAGTCACACATTCTCAGCCTTCATATTTTTTCACTCAACAGCAACATTGTCACACCCAATCATTACCATTTATGGAAGCACTTGCTTCACTTTAAGAGGACAGTGCATTTTCCCGTTTTCCTTCCTACCTCACTGTCCACTCTTTCTGTTTCCTTTGCTGGATTACTTTTATCTTCTCCATCTCTAAATGATGGAGTGCTCTCCAGTTCACGCCTTGTTCCTCCTCTCTTTTCTCTAACCACATTATACTCACGCCCTGGATAGTTTCCATAAACGATTTGGAACAATTTCTATTCAGTAATATTTCCAAATTTATATGAGTAGCTTAGACTTTGCCTTGAATTTCAGAATCATGTGTCCAACTGGCTCTTGACACCTTTGCTTGGATGACTAACAGTTATTTTTAATTCCCCACCTGCACCACCACCCACAAAGCTGCTCCATGCCCAGTTTTTTCCAACTTTGTAAATGGTACCACTATTCCCCACGTTGCACAGACCAAATAAGTTAGAGTCGTCTACAGCTTCTCTTTTTTCATTCATGGAAATACACATCCAATCTGTCAGCACATCCTCCCAGCTTCCCCTTTGAAATATACCCAGAATCCAACCTCTTTTCTCCATCTCTACTACCACCACCCTGACGTAAGGCATGGCATCTCTCACCAGGTCCCCTGTCATAGACTTCTAACCATTCTGTTTCCATTCATTCCTCCCTAATCCACAGCAACCAGTGTAAAACGTTTAAAATGTAAATTATATGATGTCATTCCCTGCTAGTAACACTCAGAAGGCTTCCCACCTGAAGTCCTTATAATGAGCTACATAGAGAAATCTAGCCCTTACATTCTTCTCTGCACTCATTTTCTACCACATCCCCACTCTCCTTCCTATTCCCTGAATACCCCAAATGTGCTCCTGCCTCAGTTTCTTTATGTTACAGCCTTCTGTATGAACAATATTTTCACCAAATAGTTATGACACTGTCCTTCACTTCACTTATTCTTTGTCCAAATGTAACTCTGAGCGTCTTCTGTGACCTATTAAAATAGTACCCCAATTTTCTCTTGTTTTCTTCCTAGAATTATCCGTACCTGATATGAAAATAAATGTATTTGTATGTTTGTAATCTGTCCGCTCCACACGCATAGCTCTTTAGAGCTGGGACTTCTCTCTGACTCACCACCGTATACTTACTCTCAGAACGCTGACCAGTACCTGGTTATCATTTAGTACGTATATATGCAATAGATGTGAGAGAGCAGAGGTAAATGAGTCTTTGTGACAACCTGCACACAGGTCTAGTCCAAAAAGGAACTCGCTAACTAAAGCTACTGACAAGGACCAGCTAATCTGTATCCAGAGTATGTGAAATTTTCATAGGTAAGTAAACTTTACCTAGATGAAATAATGTGTTGGGCAGAAATTAGCCTCTAAACCTGGAGAAAGCAATAATTTTCAATAAAAGCAGACACCTTGGTATGAGTGTCTAGAAATACTATTAATAATGGTAACACTAATTTCTCCTGAGTATTTATTATATGTTACATGCTATTTTAAGTGCTCTATAGGTATGACCTTAGGTAATCCTCACAACATTACCATGAGCAAGGTACTCTTAAGTTCTCCATTTGACAGGTGAAGAATAAAAGAGCAAGAGATATCACAGAACTAGTAAGTGACAAAAACAGGTTTTGAGCTGGGGGGTCTCTCAATTACTCTGTGATTCTTTTTCTTCTATACAATGCTGACAAAACCAAAAATCTCAGGATAAGACTGCTTATTCAGTAACTTTTACTCATTTTTCCCTGTCAGCAGTTTGGGAATCATTTCCTTCCCCTTATACATTTTATTCAATTAAACACCAAGCCCTGCCAATTGTTTATCTCTAAGATCTGTTATTCTCCATCCGCACTATTATTTATTTAGTCCAGACGCACCATTTTTTGCTTAAATAATTTATCATTTTCCCTTTGTTTTCTGGATTTTAGTGGGTGAAACATTAAAGTCACATCCAAGACATCCTCTACGTTGCAATCAGCAGTCCTTTCCACAAATCTATTTCATTCATTTATTTATTTACTATATGCAGGTGCTCTGCTATGCTTTCTGGTCGTTAAGATGAAAAAGGAAGAGGTCCTGGCTTTACTTTTACAAGTAGGATAGACAAACTTAAAAAAAAACATAAAGAATTAAAAAAAAAAAACCATGAATCACTTTATTTAGGAGCACATAAATAAGAGTGAGTTTTTGAGCTGAACCTTAAAGGAAGAGAAGAAATTTGTTTATTCTTTGTGTATTCCTTTGTTTTTTAGCTGGAACCAATTATATCCTCCACGAGTGCCCCCATATGCACGTGCATGGGCCCTTCGGTTGTGGCTGGGCTCACTACTGTGGACTCATTGATAGGTAGAACTGCCCACTCCCCAGCCCTTTTCCTGGTTGGCTGCCAGGTCCTACCTAGGGCAGAGGCTGCTGGCCCACTGGTGGGTGTAGCTGTGTCCAGGTATGGCTGGCTGCTTGGTGGGTGGGGTCCAAGAGCTGGTGCCAGCCTGCTGGTGGGTGGGTAAGCCCCTGGCCCTAATAAGCTAGAGGGAGGACTCCAAAGTGGTGCTTGCCAGCATTTTGTTCTGGGGGCTCACCTTCCTAGTGCAGGACCCCCAAGCTGGGCAGCCTGATGTGGGACTCAGACCCCCTCACTCCTTGGGAAGAATCTCTGCAATTGTGATTATTCTCCTGTTTGGGGGTTGCCTACCCAGGGATGTGTGTCTTAGCTATACTGCATCTCTGCCCCTCCTATCCATTTTGTTGTGGTTCTTTCTTTATATCTTTAGTTGTGGAAAATCTCTTTTGCATGTCTTCAGGCTGTTCTCATAGACAGTTGCTGTGTAAATAGTTGTAATTTTGGTGTGCTTGTGGGAGGAGGTGAGGTCAGGGTCTTACTACTCCACCATTTTGGCCATAACCCCTATCTATTATTTGTATATTTAGTAGAAGATAGTATTAGTGACAGTTTGAGACATATTGGAACTAGAGCACTTTGATCATTTCATTTTTTCTTTTGTATGACTCTAGAGATTATCTGAGACTTAAGCAAGAAAACTCACCATTTAAAAAAATTCAGCTTCTTTTTCATGGTGGAGCAGCAAAGCATCATAAACCAGATCTATTTATTTGGCAGAGACTGACTTAACAGGTCCCTTGGGCAAATATTAATCAAATAGGCATCTAATATCCTAAATAGGCAGAACTCTGATATGGGGAAGATGTGCACAGGGACTTAGGAACCTCCAGAAAGGAAGATATTAAGATCCCAACCTATTTCTATCCCAGAGGAAAGTTATCCCAGAGGAAAACTTTAGGGACAATGGCTGGGACTTCAAAATAAGTTAAAGAACTCTGACCTTCTAAATCCAACCTCGAGCACCTCTGGATGAAGGGAATGCTCAGGAGAGCATGACCTGGAACAGCAAAGATGTCTTTGCTGAAGCTGATCTGGAAACACTCAGTAGCGCAGCACTAGTTATCAATTGTACCATTTGGCAGCAAACGAAAGCACTCAAAAAGCTAGCATTTGCCGGCAGCCAGGTCTAATTCTTGAGTTCCCTTTCAGTCTAGAAGCGGGACTGGCCACTCTAGGCTGAAAAATTCCCCAGAGGGTTCTTAGACAATTACTGGGTATTGAGGCAGCCCTAAAAGACATACTCTAAAATCCTTGTTGTATTAGTTTGTTGGATTGTCATAACAAAATCTCACAGACTGGATGGCTTAAACAACTAAATATTTCCTCACAGATCTAAAGGCTATAAGTCCAAGATTGGGATGTCAGCAGAGCTGGTTTCTTCTGAGGCCTCTCTCCTTGGCTTGTGGATGGGCATCTTTTCCCTGTGTCTTCATGTGGTCTTCCCTCTGTGTGTGTCTGTGTCCTAATCTCCTCTTCTTATAAGGATGCCTGTCATATTGGATTCTGAACCACCCATAGGACCTCATTTTTAACTTTATCACCTGTTTAAAGACTCTATCTCCAAATACAGTCATATTCTGAAAGACTTGGGATTGGGGCTTCGACATGTAAATTTTGTGGGGACACAATTCAGTCTATAACGTTTGCCAAGTAGTACAAATGGAGACTTGAGTGAATTTGAATGCTAAAAAGATACAACTTTTAGTATTTTTAAAAGTTATTGTTAAATCAACACCCATCACCCATCAATTTTTATCACATCTAATGCTACACCAACTTGTTTCAGAACTCTTTGTTAAAAAGATGAATATAGAAGACACCACTGGGGCTCCCTGTAAGTCCTTCTTCATTCCCATTCACATCTGTCCCTCCACAGAAGTCATCAAAATTTATCCTCAAAACATTTCTATGGATGTTTTTATTCTTATGTTGTAAACTTACCTGTACTCTAAACTGGTGAAGTAGAAAATACCATTCGATCTGCTTAATATTCTTATATAAATGTCAACTTCAGACTAAATTCCATATTCCCTAGCATGGCATAGTTCTTAAAGACTGGTCCTTACCTGCCTTTCCAGTCCCACTCACAGCCGCTCCCCTACTCAATGGTGAGCTGAGCAAGTCATTTGCACTCATATGTTTTCTTCCCTTGCACGTGTTCTTCTCTTTGCCTAAGTTGACCTTACCTCTTGCCATCTGGTTTCGTGTCCCTCATTTATACTCTCGTATCATTGAATAATGCCTTTGCCCACAATCAATACACGTTATATCAGATTAAAATTGTAAGTTTTCTTGCATGTTTTACCCAAAGGATTTGGAGTGCCTTGAATATAAGGAGTGAACCTTTCACAATTTAATGTTTAGGGCTTGGCACATGGAATATTATTAGCTCAACTAAGATTTGTTAAATGAATGATGAATTAAATGAATTATTTAGTTGTTGATGATTTTGATTGTAATACTTGGTGACCCATGCTTGCACCATGAAAGTGAGAAAAAATTTAGTTGTTTTTTTTAATTGAAGTATAATTGCTTTACGATGTTGTGTTAGTTTCTGCTGTACAGTGAAGTGAATCAGCTATATGTATACGTATATCCCCTCCCTCTTGGACCTCCCTCCCCCCACCATCCCACCCACCTAGGTCATCACAGAGCACTGAACTGAGCTCCCTGTGCTATATAGCAAGTTCCTACAACCTACCTGTTTTACACATGGTAGTGTATTTATGTCAAACCTAATCTCCCAGTTCATCCCACCCTCCCCTTCCCCCGGTGTCCACACATCCATTCTCTACATCTGCGTCTCTATTCCTGCCCTGCAAATTGGTTCATCTGTACCATTATTCTAGATTCCACGTATATGTGTTAATATACGATATTTGTTTATCTCTTTCTGACTTCACTCTGTATGACAGACTAATAAATCTGAAAATAATGTGTTTCCAAGTCCCCGTTCCAACAACAGAAGCAGCAACTAGATAAGGAAAAGAGATAAATGTACTTTGCAAAAATTGTTTCTCCTACTGAGACTTTCAGGATACTGCTGCCTTCCTTCTGTGACTGTGGTGTGTGTAGATGACAGGTTCCAGGATCCCCGAGTACAGCCTTCACTTGACACCTGACAGCTCTGTCCCTCCCTGATTCTGCTGGGAGCTGTTACAAGCCAGCAGGCGGCAGGGACTTGTCATTCCCCTCTTATAAAGATGGAGAACCCAATCCTGGAAACGAAATCCACTAAAATCCATAACTCAGGGAAGGGAGTGAGGTTTTAGGGAGACATATAATAGACCCTTCAAACAAATTAAAAAGCTAGTCCAGGTTCTAAAATTTTAAAGTCTTTTTATCACATCCATGTTCAATATCTGTCTCTTCTCAAGAAAAAAAATTGTTTTCTATCAAATCCTAGGTCATAGGCTTCCCAGGAGAAGGCAAAAGTCAGCTTCTTCCCAGGTAACAAAGTCTCCCAGCTATAGCTCTCTCTGCCTGGGAGACAGCCCTGGACCCTCTCCTTGCTAAATAGAGCAGCCACTTTCAGCACACAGCCTTGCTCCACCACCAGTGTTAATTGCTTCCTTGGGATGTGTTGAGAAGCTGGGGCAGGAGATGGCTGGCAGTAACCCGAGGAGATTTCTGAGGGCTCCCTTCCTGCGCTCATTATCCCTCGTTGACACTAGCAGCCTCCCAGTCTCCTTGGAGCACCCCACATCGGTCCTGCCAGGGGATGTCACCATGGGAAACCCTCCCTCCTGAATGATATAGCTGGAGGTTAATTCCCCAGCACAATGCCTGGGGAAGCCAGGTAATATACACAGGAGACTGCTAAATCCCAGGCAGGTCCCTGTCTGCTCCTCACGCTAATTAGTGGGAGCAGACAGAAACCATCTAGGTTGGCAGACCTGAGAGAATACTGGCTGCCTATAGCGTCATCACTATAGAACAAGTCAGAGCAGAGAGCTGAGACCTCATGGGGCAGCTTTGCCTGGAAGGAAGAAAGAGCTCAGGGAAATAGGACAGTCAGGTGGTCTTCTTTTGCGGCCCTCCGAATGCCTGACCAAGGACTCAGGACTAATTCCATGATGAGTAATTATCACCTGCCTCGGCTCAGAAGCTATGGACAGAAATGTTTCTACAGAAGGTAATATAAGAAAATTCAACTTAATAAAGCAATAGCTAAATCTGGGGTAGCAACAAGCACTTGAAACACACGTAACATGCGTTTTTAAATAAAAGCTCTCCCACTACACACACGCACATGTGCACACACACACACACACAATGAGCAATAAGAGAATTTCTTGTTTTATTTGGAAAAGAGGAGGCCTGTGCAAAAGTGACAAATCTGAGAGACACTGACTGACCCTAAAGAGATCAGAAATCATCTAGAAGTACCACCTCTCTGAGATATTTCTACTCCTGAAGGTATATCGTTCCAGGATTGTTTCAACTCTTTCACGTGATCCTGCTTGTTTCCTCAAATAGATGATGATGTTCCTAGCCAGATCAGTGTTTATCTCATGCACTTTTGTATAGCCTATGGTGCCTAGTAAAGTGACAGGCATAAAGAAAGTGCTAAATCAGTGTTTCCGGAAAGGAAGGAGAAAGGGGGAGAAGGCAGCACTGACATGATGGAGGCAGGAAAGGAGACACGGGTGAAAGTATATGAGGGATGTCTCAGGGGTTTCCAGAATTATAGAAAAATCCACTGTCTGGGCCAAAATATAGGTTAAAAACTGTTTTTTTCATTGCAATGGACGCAAAATGTCCAGCGGCCATAAAGTTAAAAAGCATTCAACAGTGTTTGTACACAGCTCTTATTCTCCAATCAAATTCGTGATCAAACAATATTTGGATACATTCTGCACTGTTTTTTACATTCTTTTGCCTGAAGCTGCCCAGATTCAATAAATAAAACTCCTAAGTCCAGGAGCAAATAAGCAGAAATCCTGAACAAAGGACTTCAAACAGGGCATATGAATATGTTTTTCAGCTTTTTTCAAGGTAGATGTGCAAATAGCTAAAGGAATGACAGCACTGAACTTGATCCACCTGCTTAAAACCAATGATCTACCCTTTAGGTAAGTGTCCTTTTTTCTTATAAATAGGACAGATTGCAACATGGTCAGTGCTAGCAAATACCGTACCCATGAGAGAGGTTTACCCCCAGATAATTTCCCCAAAACTATAAGGAAAGAGGAAGCCAAGACAGGAACTCAGAGGTTCTCAATCCTAATACTTTCTCTTTCATTAATTTTGAGGGAAACATGGGGAACCTCTATGTATCTAAATCTATAGCATCCTTATCTGTCTCCCTCCCCCCATCTCTCTCTCTTTCTTTCTCTCTCTGTAACTTGAATGTATACATGTCTGTCTATGTGCACACACACATGTATGTACTTTCCCCTGAGTGATGAAAGAAAGGAAAGGAGCACATTGGGTAATTCCTGGAAAGTCTGCAAAGTTAATTTTATTTTCAAGCACTCAAAGATTTACTAGGAAGAATAATGTGACAACCTTGTTTTTTAAAACTTTACTGTTTTTTTACCTAGAACTTGCTTCTTTTGTCTATCTCTTGGCTCTTATCTCACTCATTATAGCAATTTAAGAAGAATCTTCTCTGGTTCTGGTTCTAGTTAAGATGGGGTAAGCACCCTCCACCTTGTCTCTCCCACTGAGTAGAGCTATGAAACTTGGACAAAATGCATAGAGCAGTTGCTTTAGGACCCTGAGAAATAAATGAGAGCAGACAGGCTGAGGAAGAAGACTGGAATTCAAAGTGCCACCAAACTGTTGTATTTACCATTTTTTCCCACTGCTCTTCCTGCCACTTGGTGTCAGGTGGAGGGCCAGGTGTGGAAACACACAGCAGAGCAGGGCTGGAATTAAGGTGAGATGAGTGATGCAGGGTTATAAAGTGCAGAGCCAGAGCCTGTCTTTATTTAAAATTGTAATATTTTGTCCATTATGAATTCGTGTATTAGTTTTGATTTTTTAAATGATACATTAAATTTTTCTTTGACTTTATTATTGATTTTTGGTGCCCCCTTAAATTTTGCACTTGTGGCATGTACCTCACTTGTTTCACCCTAGTCCCGGCCCTGTAGTAAGATGGGGTAACTAAAACCCCAGCTTTCTGGCTGGAGGACCAGAAAAGTGAGCCCCAGGAAATTGGAATCTGCCAAGGAGATGAATAGAGAAGAGCTCAGGAAACTGACCCTATGAAAATTGTATATAAACTCCTGGGCTAAACCCCAAGTTGTGCAGGCATAGCTCTGATGCTAACCAGCAAACCAAAATCTTTAGTACTGAACCAAGATACACCACTGCCCAGTACACAGACTGGCCACAAGGTGTAGTACACAGGACAGACAGAAGCAAAGGCTTTGAAAACTTAACTGACATTAGAACCACAGATGGACCATCCCACAGAAGGTGGGATTGACTTGCAGCCTGAACCTACCTGAAACAAAATATCAACACTATTCATTAGGCAGTATATGAAGAATAAAGGAAAATCTTAACTTACATTGGAAAAGAAAATCAACAGACGTCAAGGCCAAAATGACAGAGATGTTGGAGTTACTGACACTCTTCCAAGCTCTTTCAAGCAGCTATTGTAAAACAATCCAACAAACTATCATGAATACTCTTGAAACAAATGGCAATATAGAAAGTCTCAGCAAAGAATTAAAAGATGTAACGATGAACCAAATAGACATCTTTAAGCTAAAAAATACAACAACAGAAATAAAGAATTCACTATACCTTAAATTTACACAGTGTTATGTGTCAATTATATTTCAATAAAGCTTGAAAAAATAAGAAATAAAAAATTCACTAGTTGGGCTCAACAGTGAAATGGAAATGAATTGAGGAGAATAGAGAGAAGAGCCAGAAAACTTGAAGATAGATAAATAGAAATAACCCAGTTTGAACAACAAATATTGGGGAAAAAAAGAAAAAACAAGCAGGACAATAAAAAAGTCTAATATTTGTGTCATCAGAGTCCCAGTGATAAGTTTGGTGCTGAAAAAAATAGTTGATGAAATAATAGATAAAAACTTGCAGGTTTTTGCTACACAGTTTGATAAATTTTAATGAATCATATAAATTGATAAATTTATATGATTTAAAAATCATAAAATCATATATTTAAAATCATATAAAATGACAAATTTTAACAGATCTTAATGAATCATATAACCACTGCTGCAAACTGGATTTCAAACCTAGTACTCAGAAGCTTATTCGGATCCATTCATGTGCTTCGTGAGGTCTGCATTTGAACTTTCCAAACAGATATGCTCTTTTAAAAAATATCCAGGGAAGGGTATTAGTATTTGGCCCTCGCAATTTCCTCCATTCTCAGAAGTTCCTGACACTGATCTATCAATACTGCATTAACAACTATGCTCAGGAAATTTCCCTCAAAGCCAGTTTTTTTGATAGATGAAAATATCCAGTGGCCTAAAAGAAATTGAGGCCACCCCTCTGAAAATCAGCGTGGCATGCCTTCAGTGTGTGGGGTCTCTTTATTTGCTGGGCCTTTAGCTGACAAAAGAAAAAGGGAGGGGGAGGTTAATGTGAATATTATATGCTTCCCACCACTACCTCTGAGAAATCCATCACACAAACAAACATGAAAGTCACCAGACAGTGGTGTCCAGTGAGAAAAGTGGAGTTTCACTCACAATGGTAAAGAAAAGTTAAAACCAAATGAGATCAAGAGGTTGGGGCCATGAGACCAAGCCTGAGAATTTAAATGAGTTTTATCAAAAGCTTTAATTACACAGAGGTTTGCCAAGGACAAATAGCCAATTTAGTTTTCAACCAGGTGCACTGTTAGAGGATGCTTAACAAAGCCACTGGTTAGGAAAAACAAATCTGAATGAACAACTAAATGAGAAGAGCATTCTTATTTATGCCATTGCTTCTCATAGAGCAAGTATCGTATCTCATAGAGCAAGTATCCTATACCATGTGGTATAGTATAAAGTGCACCCATTTTGAAATCACAACTCTTCATAAATTTCACATCTCCCATTGTATGTGGGCAGGTCATTATACCTCTTTCTTGACCTTGCTTTCATAAACTGTGGAGGATGAAGATATAATAGGGCCTCACATGAATGTTGGAAGAATTACTGCTGGAAGAATTACTGCATGTAAAGTGTCTTGCACATGCCAGGCCGCATCTCTGAGAGCTTGGGTATTTGGAAGGAAGCACTTTCCTTGCATTTGTAGTGGCAGTAACATTCATTTGAAAGGCCTTCCAACTTCATCATGTTCTGTAAGGCTTGAAGAACCAGGCCAGGATAAAACCAGATCTCTGAGTTAACTATATCACTGGATAATTTTCTGCATTCCAACAGCCTCCAAGCTTTATATATTAGATGGAGAAATAAAATACATAATACTTCAACTTCCTGGCTTTGAAACACCTCGGTGAAGCAAGTAGGTCACCTGGAATATCAGTATGAATTTTAGAAAAAAGCAAAAGTGTAATAAATATCATCTGAGAATGCCTCAAACACAGTTTAAAAGCTAAGAACCCTATTGATAGTTCAGCTCAAATAGGATTCACTGAGCACCTACTGGATATGACATGTTCTCTGCCCTCTAGCTGATAAGCATACCTGGGTGGACAGAAATCTCACTGGACATCCTCGTGTGATAAATCTGGTAATGGAAAGATATACAAGGAACAGAATGAACATGAAGGAGGCCGCTAACTTTGTTAAGGAAGACAGGTATGCTTCACAGAGAATGTGGTACCTGAATGCAAAGATAGATAGGGCTTTTTTTAATTGAAGTATAGTGAATTTACAATGTTGTGCTAGTTTCAAGTGTACAGCAAAGTGATTCAGTTATACATACATACATATATACATATATGTATGTATATATATATATATTCTTTTTCAGATTGTTTCCATTATAGATTATTGCAAGATACTGAGTATAGTTGAGTATAGTTCCCTGTGCTATACAGTAGGTCCTTTCATATGCTTATTTTATATACAGTAGTGTGTATATATTAACCCCAAACTCCTAATTTATCTCCCCGCCCTGCTCCCGTCACTATCCCCTTTGGTAACCATAAGTTTGTTTTCTATGTCTGTGAGTCTATTTCTGTTTTGCAAATAAGTTCATTTGTATCATTTTTTTAGATTCCACATGTAAGTGATATCATATGATATTCGTCTTTGTCTGACTTACTTCACTTAGTATGATAATCTCTAGGTCCATCCACGTTACTGCAAAAGGCATTATTTCACTCTTTTTTATGGCTGGGTAATATTCCACTGTATATATGTACCACATCTTCTTTATTCATTCATCTGTCGATGAACATTTAGGTGGCTTCCATGTCCTGGCTATTGTAAACAGTGCTGCTATGAACATCGGGGTGCAGGTATCTCTTCAAATTAGAGTTTTCTCCAGATATATGCCCAGGATTGGGATTGCAGGATCATATGGTAACTTTATTTTTAGTTTTTTAAGGAACCTCCATACTGTTCTCCATAGTAGCTGCACCAATTTATATTCCCACGAACAGTGCAAGAGGGTTTCCTTTTCTCCACACCCTCTCCAGCATTTATTATTTGTAGACTTTTTAATAATGGCCCTTCTGACTGGTGTGATGTGATACCTCATTGTAGTTTTGATTTGCATTTCTCTAATAATTAGCAATATTGAGCATCTTTTCATGTGCCTGTTGGCTATCTTTATGTCTTCTTTGGAGAAATGTCTATTTAGGTCTTCTGCCCACTTTTTGATTGGGTTGCTTGTTTTTTTTTATATATTAAGTTATATGAGTTGTTTAATCCCTGGTCAGTAGCATTGTTTGCAAATATTTTCTCCCAGTCTGTAGGATTTTCAGGTTGGACCTGGGAACAGACTTTCCAGGCAGGAGGAACAGCTTGTACAAAAGCACAGAACCAAGTGATTTCAGGGAGTTATCAGGTTTATCATGCTCTTGGAACAAAACAGTTGGAATGAGAAACTTTTCCCCTGAATCAGGATTGTCTGATTCTAAATTTCACCCAAGTGATATAATGCAAGGAATAATATGTAGCAAAAGACCTAGGCTGGCCGTTTGATCTTGGACAAACGACTCTAAGCACTGGTTTCTTCATCTATGAAATGGGTTAAAGATCACTGCTACTTCATATGACTGTGGTGATTTGCTAATGTGAAAGCATTCTTTAAACTGTAAATCTCTATAGATGTTTATTACTATGGATATTACTTTAGATGTGATCATTTATAAATCACCCATATTATAATAATTTAAAATAGCTATATTTATAAAGCAACAAATACACAGTGCTCCAAATAATATTAATATATAGGATATGATTACCACTAAAATGTTCTAGGAATTGAGATAGGTATGAAAAGACATTTTTGAATCACTTTCAAAATGATTAGTGACTATGATGAGAAATATCTTAGTATATAGAATATATGTAGAATTTCTATATAGAAATTCTCTATAGAATTTCTATAAGTTGAATGCAATTTTATAACAATTAAATTTGCATGTTTTCCCCTTAAGCTACAAACTGCTTGAGGGTAGGGAATATGTCTTCTGCATAGCCCCCTATCCTAGTTCAGTGCTTGGAGCCCTTCAACTCCTCTCCGCCTTCACCCTCTGCATGACGTTTACCATGACTCTTCCCATTAGCGGGAGATGGAAACAATAGGAGGTCAGGGAATACCTTGGAGCATCCTCTCAAATGGAAAATATTACTTGGCAAATCTCTGCCTCAGCCAGATGTTTTTACCTGCAGTGCAATGTCCTATGAATTTCCAGGTGAGTGGCCATACATTTTTGCAGCCAAAACAAAGAAGGAAATGTGAATATTTACATGATTCAATGTGCAAAAGAGGAAGGCATTAGGAAAAGCACAATCATCTCTGATATTAAAACCAGTGAATCATTTCTCTGGGGCCTCAGAGGACACTGTGTAATTAACAATGCCCACAAGAACATCCTTGCTGTAAATACAGCACGCTACAAAAGGGCTGTAACCATGAAATCTAGGGGCATTCCCGTTGGTCATTTGCAATCTAGAAATAGATTTTACAGTACCTAGAGGAACAAATGGACAGTATAATCTTTAGATAGTCCTGCATAAACATTGTTTTCTCAGAGCCAATTTGATAAGCACAGAGCATCTGTGACTTTGAGAACGAGCTCACTGAACAGTGCAGCTGCAGCACTGCCATTGCCTGGCGGTTAAGAATCCAGGTTCTAGACCCATACTTACCCAGCTGCTTACTATTAATTCTGCGACCTTGGGCAAATCACTTACCTTCCCTGAGCCTCGATTTTCTCATCTACAGAATGGGGATAACAGTAGCATCCATGTCATAGGGTTGTTGTGAGCACAAAATAAATTGTGGGAGAAGCACTTAGCTCAATGTGTGGGACATGGTAGGCATTTAATAAATGTTAGTTACTAACACATGCTATGAAGGGAAAAATCATTAACTCTCCTAACTCGTCACTTCCTTCAGTTGAGTCTGGTTACATTTCACTCTGGCTTATGGTTTCTATTCATTTCCAATAGAGGTTTCCTTGCAGTGCCTCTGCTAATGTGAGGAAAGGAATCCACTGGATTTTGCAGTTACCTCTTTTATGTGAAAACTTAAGCCTCTCTTCTTTGAAAGAGGTATTATCTTTCAGGAATGTTCCTAAAATGGTTATGAATCACGCAGCTCAAAGGCCTCCACACAGGCCACATACCCTCAAGGGAGGAGGCTGCCTTCGTCTCTGCCCAGAGTGTTCCCCTCAGAGTTCAGAGTCAAATGTTACTAGACTCACTCAAGAGTGTTCTGTTTCAGGGCTTCTGTGGGGCCATTCAGTAATCGTTTACTAAGCACCTACTATGTGCCATGTTTGCTCCTGAGTTTATTATAGTGAACAGATGGCATCCTTGCTCACACAGCCCCTGGACAGGCTCCTTGGCTTCTATTCCCCACATACTTCAAAGTTTCCTAAAATACAATCTATTTTAAAAGAGCTTTTTGATCTTACCTTAAAAATGGAAACCCCCCCCCCTTACTGTTTGAAACCTCAAACGAATGGTAAGTGGTCCGGTGGTCCCTCCAACATCTCATTTGCCTGAGTTGGTCTCATTCCACTGCAGACTCTTCATCAGGGCCCTTCCGTGTAGAAAATGTGTTCCACCCACAGAACTGCCCCACAGCTTGCCCAGGTGCCACGGGTGTCAATGCATCCCTGAAGTCATGTTGTTTTTGTCAGCAAGTCTGGACACAACTGGACACAAACTGGACACACAGACCTGACACATGGTTGATGTATCTCCAAGAGCCTGGCCTGGCTCACTGCCAGCCAGCATTGGGCTTGAGCTTGAAGACTGGCCAGTGAATTACAGTGGGTGCACATGTGCTACCTGTCCCTCCCCCCAAGTCTGTGCCCTGATTCTCTGGATGCTCACGGTCTCCTTGGAGGCTCTAGCCTCACTATAATAATCTTGGTAAAAGTAAGCCTTTGTGATTCTATGCAGTCAATTAGGCAAACATTGAACTGTGTGGTTACTCACTGAGCTCAGCAGATGAACAGAATCGACAGCCTCTCTATTAGTGCTATGGCATGCTTCAGCTTCTATTAAAGTGGTCTGCCTTTGAAAGGCAAAAGCAACGGTTATTCAGAGGGGCTACAAAAGGGAGAAAGCACAATATTCATTTTCCTTCTCTTTCTGTAAACACACTTTGATCAGGACCGCCCTACTTTCTGTCTCCAAAGGATAGCCAGATCCCTGAGTCTTATTAAGATCCAAAGATCTCTGGGTCTGACAGAGAACGACAAATATCATATGATGTCACTTATATGTGGAATCTAAAAAAAGGGTACAAGTGAACTTACCCACAAAACAGAAATAGAGTTACAGATGTAGAAAACACACTCATGGTTAACAGGGGGTAAAGAGGGAGGGATAAATTGGGAGATTGGGATTGACACATACACACTACTATATATAAAATAGATAACTAATAAGGACCTACTGTAGAGCACAGGGAGCTCTACTCATACACTGTAATGGCCTATATGGGAAAAGAATCTAAAAAAGAGTGGATATATGTATATGTACAACTGATTCACTTTGTGTACACCTGAAACTAACACCACATTGTAAATCAAATATACTCTAACAAAAATTTTAAAAAACACAAAGATCTCTGGGTCTTACTAAAATAAGAATTTCTGCTCCCATCTAACTTTCTGGATCTAGATTCTTATAACATTTTACATCAGACAGAACTTTGGGAGTGCAGAGAAGTCAAGCAACTTGTCCAAGTCCACAAAGCAAGAGAACAACTGAGTTGGGACTGGAACTTAACTCTGACTCCAAAGCCATATTTTCTGTTATATCAGGGTTTTTCAACCTTGGCACTATTAACCCTTGGGGGTCAGATAGTTCTTTGTCGTTTGCATGTCTTACATATTTCAGGATGTTTAGCAGCATCCTGGACCTATACCAACCAGCTGCTGGTAGCACTCCCCATTTGCGGCAGCCAAAAATTTCTCTAGACATTGCCAAATGTCCCTGCATTAAAAGCCACTGCCTTGCAATAGACTAAGGGAAACCATTTACCCAACCTAAGTGGTCCTTCCTCCTGACAAATTATTGAAAGATCAAATTACATAAGGCACTACGTTAGGGACTACAGCACTGCAAAGAAGCATGAAGCATTTACCTTTAAGGAGCTTAATAAAAAGCCTGTAGAATCAAGGAAAAGAAGTTGGGATTGCTTGTGGGGACAATAATTTGCTTTATCAGGGGAGGGAGCTATTAAAGAATTGTTGTTTATTCACTGATCTTTCCAACATTATCAATACCCTATAATGAGGTGATGATAACATGGATAGTAATAATCACAGTTATAACAACAAACTTGTGATATTGATATTGCAAACAAGGAAACTGAAACAGAGAAATAAAGTAGCCTGCCTCAGATCAGGCAGCTGTGAAGAGGAAATGTCAGGATGGGCATTCATTTCTGTCTGGTTCAGACTGGCATTCATGGGATCACCAAGGGCGGACAGTCACAGATGCTGCGAAAGACCCAAGTGCAAGCAGTTGGCAGAAGCTTCAGAAGTAATGTGAAAACAGCAAATTAAGCATGAGTTGCAGTGCTGAGTAAAATGAGAATATTAATCATACACATTTGGAAAAGACATTCCAGATGTCTAGAGACATTAGCCTGTTTGTGTATCATAAATGAAGTCATTGCTTTGTTTAATAATAATTTAAGAATCAAATTGCAATATGTGTTTGCCTTAAAAAGAGAGCTGCTTCTAACTGGTAACATATTTAACTACGGCAAATTAGGAGCATTGGGACAATGGAAAGACACTCTTTTTTTTTTTTTTTTAAACATAACCCTAATTGCCCACAGGAAAAGAAACTCAAACGATATAATATTTTATCCTAGCTTATTCGTAGACTGAACCCACTCTGGAGACTTTTCTGCCCTTTGTGTCTATGAGACATTTCTGCAGGCTTTAGAGAACTCCTCTGAATGGTTCAGCACAGGTGTGAGGCTTGATTTCCTCTCCTGTGATTACTAGCAGCACATGAGGAAGACCTGCCAAGTCACTCCACTGGGAGCCCATCTGGCGTCATGCAGAGCTGTCACAGTGAGAGCAAACGATCAGGCTCACTCTGTTGCCACCTTCATATGGCTGCAAGTCTTCATTTCAGTGACTGCAGGATGACTTGATTCAGTCCACTCTGCAACAGTCTTTTTTTTCTTTTTGAAAAATTCTTATAGTTCCAGTGAGGGGAAGATCTTTTTTATCATTTAGATAGATGTCATAAAAAGTGTTTAATGTACTGGGGAAAATGACATGAAATTATATAAAATATTTGAGAAAAATTTCTAATACTTATGACAGAAAAGGACCTAAGGTATTTAAAATGTAAAGAGCTTTCATAAGTCAAGAAGGCAAAGATGATTAACTCAACAGAAACTAGACAAAATATACAAGAAGGCATTTCATGTAAAGAAATGCAATTGGCCATAAATATAAGAAAAACATGTTCACCATCACAAATTTTAAAAATTAAAATGAGATACATTTTCTACTTATCTTGCTATAATTATATATATTTACATACTTACATGCATATATACATGCATATACTTGCATATATATATATATATATATATGAGACAAAACAGGGTCTTTGTTCTGTTTAAATGCCCTCATCAATCTTGCTGTTCTAGAATTTTTTTTCATTTCAAATTCCCACCTCCTTGGAATTGTCAGATAAAGATATCCTCATATATTTCCATTACTAAATATAATTTTAAAGAGGGAAAAACTTCAATAAACAAAGAAAAGTATAGTAAAAATATTTAAAGAAATAGATTTTGCAATTAAATACTAACTTTGCAGTGCTTCAATCGAATCTATTTTGTAATTATATCTGTTCTGTAAATCTCATCTCTCGAGAAGCATCTTTAATCTCCATATGGAAGGTAAGGATGTTTTCCCTAAAAAGTAGCTGTTTAATTTAACTGCTCTTAATTAACCTGAGCAAGATAAAAAGTGCTGTGCAGAAAAAGAACTGGACTAAGAATTCAGAAACTTTGGCTTCTAGGGCCAAGTTTCACACTAAATAGGTTGGTGATCTTCAGCAAGTCACTGAGCTCCTCTGGATTGCATTTGCCTCACCTGTTAAATGAGTGTTAGACAAATTAAAGTTAAAATTCTACAGTTCCACACATAATCGATTTCCCCTAAGTCAACAGTAACAGAAGGACTATGGAGTCACAGATGTTGGTCAAATCCTAGCTGTTAGACTTTATTTAAACTTATTTAACTCCAATTCCTTCAGCAGTTACATGCCAAGAATAATAGTACCTAACTCGTAGGGCTGCCATGTGACTTAAAGACTGTCACATACAACATGCTCAATAAATGTCAGCTAGTAGCATCGGTAATAGTGATAGTGCTATTAAAAAGATTTTAATATAAGTGGCAACCTTGACCTCTATCACTTTTTAACATTTTCCCTCCTCCCTAATTATGGGATCATATGAGGAAAGATGATTTCAGTGAAAAAGTAAGGAGGAAATACCATTTCCATGTATATTATTCCTGACAAATGTGTGGAAAAGTGCCAATACTGGCACTCTAGCAGCATCTTTGTATCAGATAACTTTCTTATGAAGAGGACTCCAAATACTTTTTTGCTTTCAGATATTTGGGTCCAGCAAGAAAATAATTAAGTATACATTTATGAAACACCTACTATATATTTACCACTGTTCTAGGCCCTAAGACATGATGATGAAAACAGAGAGATGTGGTTTCTGACCTATGTTGCAAATATTGAGGAGAGAGAGAACAAAAATAAATAATGGAATTATAATTGTTTTGCCATGAAGAGAAAAAAGGTCTGAAATATAGAGCTCAAGGAGGACCCACTGAAATGATAAGTCCATTTGGTGATAATCCAATATGTTCAAAATACTATGCATTTTAAACATTCAGAACATAGAATTCTATGTTCTATGTGTCTATAGAATTTTGACAGGTGTTGCCTGAAAAAGAAAATTTTGTATTCAAGCAAGTTAGAGAAACTGTGGTTAAGCATTAAACAGATCCTTTTACTGCAGTACTTACCAGAGCTATTATTTACTGACGTACAATGTTAGTTTTCATAGGAAAACTATAGGGTGCACTGACTTCTAATCTTACTTAACTACAGAATCATGTTTTCATAAATCATCTTTAGTAGAACAAGTGACTTGTGCACATGTTTTGTGAATTGTAGCTTTAGAAGGATCTCATAAAATTGAAGAAAATTAAAAAGTTATATTAAATGATGTTCTAAAATGTTTTTGAAAAATTCTGAAAAATTTTATACTATAATATGTACACTTGTGGCTAAGAATATTTCAATCTAGTATTTTTATCTAGTTAATCTTGAATATCACATACTTTATTCCCCTAGAGAATCTGAATACATTTATTTTCTCAGTCTTATTGGATAGTTTGCAAACTAGTTGACCTGGGTCAATGCAGCCTCAGAAACAGGTATAGACAATAGATAAACAAGTTTTTCTAATTTAAGTGAGGGCAAGATGGAATATTTGGTAGTGGGAGAAAATGAGTAGCTAAAAAGGCCTGAATGGGGAGGTGGGGATAAATTAGGAGTTTGGGATTAACAGATACAAACTACTATATGTAAAGTAGATAAACAACATGGTCCTACTGTATAACACAGGGAACGATATTTAATATCTTTTAATAAAGGAAAAGAATCTGAAAAATAATATATATGTATGTATAACTGAATCACATGTCCCTTTGATTTGATCAATTGTCCTTTTGAAAATTTACATTTCAGGTTCAGTTTTCTGTATCTTTTTATAGGCATTTTAATGGGAAGTCGGAAGGAGAAGTATCAAGCAAGGTGATTGTAAATTTAGAAGTTGCTGCCTCATTTAAGGAAGAAAATAACCCTGAAGTGACCTAAGCCCTGCACAGTCATGGAGCCTGCTTTGTTTTGTAATCACCGAAGCAGCCAGGGACTTTTGCTGACATTTCTGACTTGGAAATTTAAACATATGCTTTCTAACAGACGGTGAGATAACAGGTTTACTTGATTGCTAAAGCCCCGTCTTTGAGATACTCCTGACTCCTGCTGGCTCACTGCACAGCAGACCTGGGCAGAATATGCTGCTTGAGGTTATCACAGCCAAACTAGTACTCTCAAAATGCTTGGAAATGCACGCTGATGAGGGAGAGAAACTGATTCCTCTAGATGTATCCTGGGTCTCATCATCCTACATAAACATTTTGGAACAGGTATGTTTTCTTTCTAGAGTGTTGTGTAACACATATCCCTATAAGAAGTCAGGATATTTTTAAGAATCTTGCTCTGTCTTAGTCTGTGTGATACGGTTACTAAGGATAAAATAATACAGTTTGAATTGCAAAACATGGCAGGATGTGCCAGTCTCCCTGGAGGAAGTGGAGCCTGTTGGTTAAGTTTCTGGGCTGTGCATTTAAACATACCTGGATTTGACCTCAGTACAGCCACCGGTAAATGTGAACTTAAAGAAATTACCTGAACATTCAGGTCCTCAGTGTTTGCATCTGAAAAAGTAGGTATAAAATTTTCTATTCCTTAGGATGTTTTTAAGAAGATTAATTTTTCCTCTCAATTTTTCATTGCAGTGTAATTTGTCTTCTATGAAATAGCCATATTTAATGTGTACAGTTGATGAGTTTTTCAAACGCATATAATCTTCCATCAAGATATAGCACATTTTTATTACCTCAGAAAGTTCATTAAAAAAAAAGAAGAAAGTTCCTTTTCAGTTAATTCTTGCCTTCCTCATACACCATACTGATTTCTTTTATTATAAGTTAAGTTTTCTTCTAGGAGGGCTAAATTTGAAATAAAATAATGTATATAAAGTGCTTAAAATATTTTTGGGTATCTAATAAGTATTCAAAAAGTTGAACCAATTATTATTATTAATATTTCTACACAAAGTTATGGTTGAGCTGACATCACAGAAGATGCTAGAAGAGAAAGGTCCAAATTGACAGGGGATGAATTGTATCTAAAAATTAAGAAAAGGGAAGGAGAAAATTTGGAATAAATATCTAAAAGCAGGGTATTCTTTAACATTCATTGAATGCCTTCTATATACTGTGCCAAGACTTTGTCATTTAATCTTCACAGTACTCTAAGACAGACAATATTCCTCCTTACACCCCCTTAATAAATGGGGAAATAGAGGCTCAGGGAAGTTAGGTAGCTTCCCAATATCACAAAGCACTACTAAGTAATAGGGCTAGAATTCGAGCCTCTGTCCAACTCTAGAGCTATACTTGTTCTCATAGACCACTGTGATCCCTATACTAAAGACAGGTAAGTGGAAAGGAAAATAACATCGAGTCTTAAAATGGCCACATATTAACCTCCATGCTTTTCACACGTTATCTCATCTAATCCTCAGAGAGGTTATTTCCACCCCCTTCCCAACTTTACTTTTGAGGAATCAGAGTTAACATTTTAGTCTAACTTCAAATGGCAGTATCTTCCCACTGTGTACCAAAAGAAAGAAGACTTGGGCTAAAACAGGTCCCATATCTCCCAAAACACTCAATCAAAGGGCCAACTGAAATCTCAGTATTTAGATTGGAGGTTAAAGAATGTGATCCAAGACTAAAGTTGAAAAATATGGTATGATGTCAACTATGGTATGATGCCAGGTCTAGACAGATATACCGTTACTTATTGTATACACATTTTAAGCCATGCATGGGTCTGCATAAAATATCTATGTGTTGCTGAGTCATATTTACTTTGGATAATATATCATCTGAGTGTAATATAATATACTCTGAGTGTTTTGTAACTGCTTTAAAAATTCTGTTATTTCTTTAATATGTAAAGGCATTGTCCGATATTGTCTGATATTGTGACCTAGAAATCAATCAATAACTTAACAACTTATATAACCTTAAGGAACCTCATCTTAAAATAGTAAATTTTAAGGCTAGGATGCAAACTAGGATTGAAACAGAAAATTAGGGATTTCCAGACCCTATGAGATGTCATTATATTTAAGCTTTAAGTTTCTTCCTTTTCATTCAACTAATATATGAACAAAACCAAGCAGAGTGACACTTTTTAATATCAAAAGTCAAAAAATTTTGTAAAGCTATGACAGAAGTACATTGACCCAAATCAGCCCTTTATATTACTATAAGCTTCCCCTAAAATGGCAACTCAACATTTTTAATCAGGCTGGCTAAACAAAATATTGCTGTCTGTATCAAGGAATTATAAAATCAATAAATTGGGGGGACCAATTAAAATCAAATACCTTTAACTCTGGCACAAATTCATTCTAAATTTGATGAAAATATATATATTGAGGCAATTCAGTTCAGTTCGTATAAGGATCTCTTGAGTAGGGTACTAGGAAGCAACATGGACCTGACCCATTTAAAAAACTTCTCCAGAAATTAAAAGTATGAATGTCCTCTGTATGACAGGCAATGTTTTCCTAAGTTTTAATATCACCTGAGAAAAAGAGATAGAAAGAGGGAGAGAATTTTAAAAAAACACTGAAGATTAAGATAAAAAACGACATTGTAGTCATCTCTGGTTACCAGACATCAGGATATCAAGATGAGTACAATGGACAAAAATTCCTCTTTCACTCTGGGTGGAGAAAGCTGAAAAAGAATGTTCCCCCCACCCAAACAACCAGAAAAAAACAAGCAATATAAAAAATTATAACTTCTCTCAAGCCCATCAGATAGCTGAGGTTCCGAGACCGTAAGACCTGGATTGAATTTCGAAGAGTGAGAAGCTCCTTCAAGGAGAGTCAGGACACAGGAACTATGTCACTGTTTATAGAATACGGGAGGAAGAAGTGGCTGCCATAAAACGGGTAAGAAAACTTCAGCTAAATTTTAAATGAATTTTTCAAGGCCAAACGTGGGCTAGCATGAAAGTTTAAAATACCTCGGAGCCCAAAAGACTCAAGAAGAATTCACAAGTACACACTTGAAAGCTCTTTCTCATGGGCCTTGACTAGATGCTCAAAAGAAAGAAGGAAGTAGGGCAGGAGAGTGGAAACAGCCCTGCTAGGTGGTGCAGGCATGCAAGTCACGCTCGCTGCCCCTGAAGGATAAGCACAAAATCTTTCCTGTCTTCCAGGACACGTCCCCCATAGAAGGCAAAAGCTTTAAATCATTGAGAGAGGGGTAGAAAAAAACTTTTCATACATATGCACATACATATACACACAGCCCACCTGGGCTCACGCAGAGATATACTACTCCATAGAGAGGGATAGAAGCAAAATCCATCTGCCCGTGGTGGAGGGATGGAAAACCCTCAGGTGAACAAGGCCTGGCAAGACTTGCTGTTTCTGGAACAGTGGCAGAAGAAAACAACATCTAACCTTGGGAAAGGGGCAGGGGATTCTCTAGGGTTTAGGATCCTGCACCAATACAAAGATTTCTGCTACCCCGGCAGGAGTAGCAGGAAACCCTCTGCACCTAAGACAAACAACAAATTAATGAGTCTTGGGAAGTTTACAATGTCATTAGGAAAGTAATTGTGAATCACACAACAGGCAGTTCATTGTCAAAATGGTTCATATGTGAGGTAGTTTGACTTAGTGGTTGGGAGAAGATTCAGCCTCAAATCTCTGCTTTTTCTCTCAGTAGCTGCGTGACCTTTCCATGTCTCAACAACAGTATTTGTAAAATGAGAATAGTTATCCCACATCATGGTATTGATAGAGGATTAGAGATTATGTATATAAAGTTCTTGGAATGCTTCCAGGTGTGCAATAAATGTCAACAAAAATGGTAAATATTATTGCTAATACAGACGTAAACAAAATGTTGATTTGTAAAAAAATGAAAAGTCACTATATTAATCTTCTAAATCCTGAATCCCAGAGTCAGTTTTCTGCAAATTTCTTTAAAGTGCTTTAATTATAGACATTTTACCTGTTGAATTTTACTTCAATGCGTTAGACTTGCATTTTGAGGTGCAGTGAACTAGCTAATGGTGGGGCAGGACTCTTGACAAGAGAAACTAAAAAAAATAAAGCACACAATAAAATATAGCAAATGTCTGTTAGAAAGCTTCTGATGCAACTAGAACTAAAGGGACTGAAATTGTAGAATGAAAAAGCCTCATTCACATGGACTCACCCTCTTTTACTTCCTTTACCCTGGGGGACATTTGTTGATTCTGGGCACAGACAGGAGGCTCACAATTCAGGCTTTGAAACTGTGGAGGGCGCAGAAAAACTGGCAAAGTATTTGGAGGAGACTTGAAGGGCTTCAAACTCACTTCCAGCTTTCCCCCTGAGACTTGTGCTGAATACCAGGCTACATGGGGCAGGGGCTAAGACCCACGTGGAAAGTGTCTGAAAAGCTGAGCAGGGGATTTCGGTAGTCTCAAAAACAGAAATGAGATTTCTGTACTCACAAGAAGGAGGAGTAAAAAATATATCTGGTGCCCAGCTGAAGATCCTAGGGGAATAGGGAGAACTGGGATAAATTATTAACCCCTAATAGCGCTGCAACCTAGCCTTTCCTTAGAACTGCCCGTGATTGGATTAAACCACCCCCCCACACACACCGCCAACTGCCTAGGAAGAAAAAGGTGAAAGATAACACCATCTGGAGTCTCTGTATTTTTTAATAGGCAATCAGAATTCTTTAAAAATTAATAAGACCAACAAAGTACAGTCTGCATGACTAAAAACAATAGAATAATTAAATCAGAGAGCAGAACCAGACCCACAAGTCATTCAGCTGCTGGAGTGAGGTAATGGGAACTTCACTCTGATTAACACGACTAAGGAAGAGAAAAGGAATGACAAAAAGATTTTAAAAATTAGCTAAAATTTGCTCTTATATAAGGCAATCAAATGAAAATTCTAGAATTGACCCATATAATATATGAAATTAAATTGATTGGATTAAATCAAAATTTAAAAAATAGAACTGATAAGACACCTTCCTTGTCATTTGTATGCAGTGAAATTGTGGTACTGGATGTATAATGAATGATGATGCACTAACCTTTCCCCCTTTTAGTGTCCTTCCTCTCAGCCACTGTGTCTCAGGCTTTGATATTAATTCAAAAGTAAATACAACACTCTGTGCCATATACAAAAGGCCCAGGCTGGGTGACTGCAGGTGGAAATAGAGTTCAAGAGAAAAGATTGATAAGGCGTAGTTTGTACCCTCAGAGGAAACCGCTATATAATGAAAAACCTCAGAATACACATTAGAAATTCAGGAGAGTGGTTTCTAGTCCAAGCTTCTTGTTAACTAGCTGTGAGACCTTAAGAAAGACTTTTTTCTCTAGATTTCAATTTCATTTTATGTAAAGCAAGAGAGTGACCCAAATATCTATGTCTAAGATCCCTTCCAATTCTGAGATTTAAAGCAAACGAAGCCAATAAGACAACATTCAGAAATCTCCAATTTAATTGTAGGAGAATCTACTCATGGTTTTCCGAAAGATGTTATAAAATCAGGTTTCTTGAGGGATAACTTACATAAAACACATGTCATCCATTTTAAGTGTACAGTTTCATACGTCTTGACAAATATACATATAGCTATGTAACTGCTACTGCGATCAACATACGGAACATCTGTAGCAGCCCCAGAAGTCCCCATGTCTCTTTGTAGTCAATCTCAGCCTCTAGTAACCACTGATCTGCTTCGTGTCAATATGGTTTTGCATTTTCTAAAATGCTGTATAAATCAAATCATTACAGCATGAGGTCTTTTGCATCTGGCTCTCTTCATTTAACATAATGATTTTCAAATCTATTCACGTTGATGCATTTATCAACAGTCCATTCGTTTTGTATGTTGCTGAGTAGTATTTCATCCTATAGATAAGCTATGCTTTGTCTATCGATTCATCAGTAGGTGGATAATTGGGTTCCCAATTCCCAATGGGGCTATCATGCATAAAGCTGCTGTGACCATTAGCATACAATTTTTTGCCTAGACATGTTTTATTCAGCTGGGGTAAATACCCTGATGTGAGATATCTGGTTCATATAACAGCTGTATGTTTAACTTTATGAAAAACCTAGAAAACTGTCTTCCAAAGTGGCTGTACCATTTTGCATCTCAAACAGCAATACATGAGAATTCCTGTTGCTCCATATTCTCTCCAACACATTCATGTGGTTTTAATTAGCATGTTCTTAATAACTAGTGATGTTAACTATCTTTTCATGTACTTATATGTCATATGTATATCTTTGGTGAGATAATGGTTGTTAAAATCCCTAGCTCAATTTTCTCATTTTTAATTGAAATTTGTACTGAGATAATTATAGATTCACATACAGTTGTAAGAAATAATACATAGTGATCTCTTGTAAAATTTGCTCAGTTTCTAATAACAGTAGCAGCTTGCAAAGTTATAGTTAATATCACAACCAGCATATTGACATTGATATATCCACCAATCTTATTCAGATTTCCCCTGTTTGGGTGTGTGTGAAATTCTGTAAAGTTATATCACTGGTGTAGGTTCATGTATCCATCATTCCTTTGCCCTTTTATAATCACTCCTGCCTCTCCCACCTCCACCTCTCCCATGTCTGGCCCTAACCCTTGGCAACCACTAATCTGTCCTTCATTTCTAAAATAACTTTCTAAAAGTTATATAATTGGGGAATTCCCTGGCAGTCCAGTGGTTAGGACTCTGCACTTTAACTGCCAAGGGCCTGGGTTCAGTCCCTGGTCAGGGAACAAAGATCCCACAAGCCAAAAATAAAATAAATAAAATAAAAGATATAAAAGTTATATAATTGGAATCATACCCTATGTAACCTTTTGTGATTGACTTTTTCACTCAGCATGTTCCCTGAAGATTCGTCCAAGTTGTTCTATGTTTCAGTAGTTGTTTCCTTTTTATTGCTGAATAATATTCCATGGTATGGCTAAACCACAGATTGGTTAAACACTCACCTAAAGGACATCCGGGTTGATTCCAGATTTTTGCTATTACATATAAGGCTGCTATGAACATCCGTGTATATTAGGGGCACTGGTAGAGGAACTCCACTGCATCACTTTCCCACCAAGAGACACCAGCTGACCTGGCCTGATGAAACCCCTTCCACCTCCTCAGGCAAAAACAACAGGGTTTCTATCATCTATGTACAGCACTACATCTTATAGAATGTTTTCTTTTGATTGTCTATTGTAGCAAAGACTTTTTTGTCACAAACTTGCTTTTCTTCCTCTCCACTCTTGCCTCACACCCTTGGCAAAAATTACCTTGAAAAAGATCATGGTCTAAAAATATAAGCTAAAACTCTTAGTAAACATAGAAAAACAAATTTTTATGAAATTGGGCTATGCAAACATTTCTTTGGTTATAAAACTTATGAAACATAAAAGAAAAAGATATAAATTGATCTTCAAGTAAATTGGAAACTTTTACTCTTCCAAAAACACTAAAAATAATGTGAAAAGGCAAGCCATATATTAGGAGAAAATATTTGCAATTCATAAAATTGATAAAGGACTTGTGTTCAGGGTATTTCAAGCACTCTTACAACTCCGAAGTCAGAATACAAACAATTAAAACTTGGGCCAAATAAGGGCCAGAAAGAGAAACAAGAAAAAGCAACAGTAACAGCAAGGACCCAGTCCAGGAGGTCTCTTTTACCCCATTGGCCCAAGACTATCCTCTCCTACTTAGAGAAAACTTCCGCATCTCAGAAGGGATAGAAGATCATTGGAGCTTGAGTTTGCTCCACTAGCTCCACTGATGTGTCCAAGTGTTATATGGTCACCTTGGTGTCCATTTTCTCCCATATTCATCTATCTCCTGGGCCAGTGCTTTCTGCAACCCCCTAACCCAGAGGGAGGAGGGAAATAGGGAGAGGGTTACTTCTGAAGTGCTTCCTTTTCTGTTCCATTAACCCAGTGGTCTCCAAACTTTTTGGCACCAGGGACCAGTTTCATGGAAGACAATTTTTCCACAGACTGGAAGGGGGGATGGTTTGGGGACGATTCAAGCACATTACATTTATTGTGCACTTTATTTCTATTATTATTACCTTGTTATATGTAATGAAATAATTACACAACTTACCATAATGCTGACAGAAGGCGGAGCTCAGGTGGTAACGTGAGCGATGGGGAGCGGCTGTAAATACAGATGAAGCTTCGCTCACTCGCCCACAACTCACCTCCTGCTGTGTGGCCCAGTTCCTAACAGGCCACAGACTGGTACCGGTCCATGGCCCAGGGGTCAGGGATGCCTGCATTAACCCCTTTCTTCTTTCTTCCAACATTTCCTTGCAACAGCATCCCCTTAAGCCACCAGAGGCGGGTGGCCTCTGAGGGCATGGAGGCTGGTTATGCAATGAGTCCCAGCTCTAGGGGTCACCCTCCATGGAGGCTTAGTCTCTCAGGCAAAATCAAGCGCTGGCATAGTCTTTTCAACAATAGATGCTTGGACAACTGGACATCCACATGCAAAAGAATGAAGCTGGATGCCTTCCTCATATCATACTCGAAAATTAACTAAAAATATATGATAGATCTAGACATAAGAGCTAAAAGTATAAACACTCTTAGGAAAAAAAAGAATAGGAATAAATCTTCAGGACCCTGAGTTAGACAAGACCTTCTTAGATATGAGATCAACCACACAAGACAGAAAAGAAACAATAAACAAATCAGATGTCATCAAAATAAAAAACTTTTACGCTTCAGAGGATGCCATCAAGAAAGTAAATGGACAACCCATAGAATAGGAGAAAATGTTTACAAATCATATACCCAATAAGAGATTTTTATATAGAATTATATAAAGAACTCTTTTATAATTAAATAATAGAGAGACAAGGGGCCCAATTTAAAGTGGTCAAGTGATTTGAATAGATATTTCTTCAAGGAAGATATGCAAATGGCCAATAAACACATGAAAAGATACTTAATATCCTTAGAAATCAGTTAAATGCAAACCAAAACCACCATGAATTACCACTTCACATCCACTAGGGGAGCTACAGTCAAAAAGAGAGACTAAGAATTGTTGATGAGGATGTTGAGAAATTGGAAGCCTCGTACATTGCTGGTGGGAATGTGAAATGGTACAGCCATGTTGGAAAAGAATTTGGCAGTACCTCAAAAAGTTAAACATAAAGTTACTGTGTGAGCCAAAAATTCCACTCCTAGGGTATATATCCAAAAGAACTGAAAACATATGTGCACAAAAAAACTTGCGCATGAATGCTAAGTGAAGAAGGCAGTCACAAAAGACCACATATTGTATGTTTCAATTTATAAAAAATGTGCAGAATAGACAAACCCACAGAGATAGAAAGTAGATTAGTGATTGCTAAGGAATGGGGAGGGGGTTAGCAATTGGGGGTGACTGCTAATGGTTATGGGGTTTCTCTCAGGGGTAATGACAGAGTTCTAAAGCTGATCGTAGTCATCGTCAGACAACTTTGTGGAGATACTGAAAAACATTTAATGATACACTTTAAAAATATATCTGCTGCAACTTTATACACTCACAGCCATTATTCCTGCTGACTGAGGCCCTTACCAATTCTTACTTGGATTATTATAATAACATCCTAATTTGTCTTCCACCCCCAGTGCTGCTTTCAATCCATCTTCCATACGACAGGCAGAGCTTTCTAAAATCTAGACCTGGTGGTCACTCCTTTGTTTAAAACCGATGGTGACTCCAACTGCTTACAACATAAGACATCCTTACCGTGGTTTGGACTCGTGTTTCAGACCCAGCTTGACAGCTTCTATACTACTTACACAGTAAGTGACCTGCCAATTAACTCTCCCCTCACATTTCACTTCATTTTCATACACTTTCTGTCTCTGCCAGATGTCCTAACCTCTTTATCTGTCTTGAAAGATACACTTGTCTTTCAAAGGGCTCCTTGCTACCTCACCTGAGAAGGTTTCTCCAACTCCAACTCCCCTGACTCTTTCGTTATTGTTTTCATGACTAGTGATTACATGTTCATGGTCACATAGAACACAGCTTTAATGATCTGTTTCCTGTCTCTTTCACTAGTCAGAAGCCCGGGGAAGCCGAATCTTTCTTTTATGCTTTTTGATATCACCACTCCCTGACACTGGAGTCCCTGGAGGACTCAATAAAGACCAAGTGAATGAGTCAATGAATGAAGCCAGCTTGAGTGTTTTTCCAACATACCACTATTCTCTCCCCTTCCTGGAGAGACACAAAACTTCCAAAACAACGCTCTTCCTCTTTATTTAAAGATTTTGTCCTGCGGCTCGCCACCATTTTCTGATTACGCCTGTGCTATTATCTTTTTTGTGTGTGACTTCAGTAGGCACATGGATAAATTTTCTAATATCATGGACCTCATCTTCTTTAATGATCTTGTCCTTCTACCTACCTCAGCCACTCACCTCTGAGGTCTCCCCTAGCCCCTCTGTTACTAGTAACGAGTTTCACTTTCCATAAACAATCCTTTGACCCCATCTAAACCTATAGTACCACCTCCTTACTGTCCCTCATCTCCTCACATCTTCACTTTCCACCTGACCCACTTAAACTCCATTGTCAGTTACTATATTAACTCTCTTACATGCACTCCCATTCCCATTTTGCCTCTTTTCCTTGGTTGTACTTTCTTATTAAATCACCAATTCAGGTTGAATCTAAATCTCTTCCTACTTGAACCTGAACCTGCACAGCAGAATGTGACTGAGAAAAAGAAGCAACTATACTTGCTGATCTCATTTTAAATTCATAACCACCAACTTCAAATGAGTTCTTTGTGCTGGCAGGCAATTTATATTTTTTTCATCAAGTCATCTTCCTTCCTTCTTTGATTATTTCACATCTTTTCATTTCTTCTCAAACCTTCCTCCACTGCCGCTCTGAAGCCAACATCATCACTCCCTTGAATCATCACAGTGATCTCCTACCTGGTCTCTCTGCTTATCTCTGACCCTATAAACTCTTGCCCATTCAGCATCCAGAGGGGTTTTCTTAAAATGTAATTAGATTATGTCACTCTTCTTCTCAATACCATCTAATCACTCCCTATTTTATTCCAATTAAAAGTCAAGGTAAAAAGTACTACAACTTCTTCTGTCTCCGCAGTTCCTTTTTTACCTCATATGCTACTGTCCTCCCTTTGCTCAGTGTCTTCAAGTCACACTGGCCTCTTTGAGGTTTCTTTAGACACTCCAAGTATGTGCAAATCTTCAGTGTCTTTGCATTTCTCATTCTTTCCTTCTGGAATTTTCTTCTCTCAGGCATTTTCATGGCTTAATTTCTCTTAGAAACTCTGCTTAGATCTCTGCTCAATTGTTGCCCCATTATAGAAGACTTCTTTGACTAATTTATACAAATGGGACCCCAACGAACATTCTGTCTCCCTCTTACGTGTCTTTATTTTTTTTCCTTGAAACTCATTAACATCTAACATATATATTTATTTGCATATTGTTCATTATTAACCATTAGAATGCAACCGCCATGAGAACAGGGACTTTGCTTTACTCACTGCTTTATCCACAGCAACTCCATACTGCTGACAACTTGTTGAATAAATAAATTGCTTTTGAAGAAAGAATTCTATTACAACAAAAATAATAAAGAAAGGAAGAAAGTGAAGAAGGAAGGAAGGGGGGAAGGAAGGAAGAAAGGGAGTGAGCACTGTTTTTTAAAAAAAGGTTCTGTACATAGAAGAAATTATCCTATTATTTAGGGTAACAGTGTATATATAATTTGATACTAAGTTTTTAAATTTTTTTAAAAGAAAAGAAAAATGTGTATACATAGAAAATAGTCTAGAAATATATATATATGTATCAAAATATCAACAGAGTATATCTTTCAGTAGTGTGAATATGATGAAGGTGGGTTTTTTTGGTGGGGGCTGTCTGTTCTTTTTGTCTGTTATTTTGTATTTTTAAAATAAAAAACAGAATTTTACCTGTGAAAATTTTAAACAGAAAAAATTTTTTAAAAGAATAAGACCTGGATCCCCATATTTTAAAACTTCATTTTCTTTTTTTTTCTTCTTTTTTTTTTTAGATTCCATATATATGTGTTAGCATATGGTATTTGTTTTTCTCTGACTTACTTCACTCTGTATGACAGACTCTAGGTCCCTCCACCTCACTACGAATAACTCAATTTCGTTTCTTTCTATGGCTGAGTAATATTCCATTGTAAATATGTACTACAACTTCTTTATCCATTTGTCTGTCAATGGGCATTTAGGATTTGAGTTCCTTCATCCTTTCATTTCCTCTGTTGGCTCTACATTTTCATAGCCAACCTATACCACGTCCAAATTTAAAGAAATTCGTACACTAATAGAAGGCCTGAATAATTAGAAAAGGAGTGATGGGCTTCTGAAGGAGGAGGAGAAGTTCTGATTATGCTTCTGAATAACCGATACCTTAATTACATTTGAATCTCAGGGCTTCAATTTTCTTATCAGTGAAATAAGTGGTTGTCATGTGATCCAACAATTTCACTTCCCAGAATATAACCTGAGAAAATGAAAACACTAACTTGAAATGATATCTGCACATCCATTTCATAGTGGCATTACTCACAATAGCCAAGACATGGAAACAACGTAAGTGTCTATCAATGGATGAATGGATAAAGAAGTTTTGATATACATATACAACAGAATATTATTCAGCCATTAAAAAAATGAGGAAATCCTACCATTTACAACAACATGAATGGGCCTTGAAGGCATTTTGCTAGGTGAAATACATCAGACAAAGACAAATACTATATGATCTCACTTATAGGTGGAATCTAAAAAAACAAAAAAATTCCCAGCAAACTCATAGAAAAAGAGATCAAATTTATGGCTACTAGAGGTGGGAGGGGAGGGGAAATTGGAGGAAGGTGGTCAAAATTACAAACTTCCAGTTATAAGATAAATAAGTGCTAGAAATGTAATGTACAACGTAGATGACTGTACTTAACACTGCTGTGTGATATATAGGAAAGTTGTTAAGAGAATAGATCCTATCAGTTCTCATCACAAGGAAAAATTTTTTCCCTGTTACTGTACCTATATGAGATGATGAATGCTAACTAAAACAGTTGTGGTAATCATTTCACAACATATGTAAATCAAACAATTTTGCTGTACCCCTTAACACATACAGTAACGTATGTCAATTATTTCTCAATAAACCTGAAAAAAAAAGAAACAAGCAAAAATATTTTAAATATGTTAGAGCATATTAAGCCTTCTAAATGATGATACATAGGATTGTTAACTTTAAGATGTCAAGAGGTAGATATTTGGAATACTGTTATGCTGAAATTGATTCTATTGTTATTAGAGATGAATAATAAGTTATTTATTTATATAAGAAAAAGAAATAATTGCTTGTGAAAATTGAATAGAGTAAAGATACAAAAGCATTTAACAAAATATTGTCACTTTATCAGTACCCTATTGCTCAGGACCCTCTTTTGCGGAGTCAGCCCCTCTACGCAGCCATCAACTTTCCTTTCGATTTGACTTCAAGGAGAATGGCTAAGCGCATTTGGAATTTGCCTTGAGCCACTTCTGAGCCTGTATAGACCAGCTATGTTAGAGATGCAGATATGGATATTATATATAATACATATTACTGTATAATACATATGTTTTATATGTATGTATGTTTTTTATATATAGGTATCATATATACATTCACATTTGATAGTGCCTGCCTGACTTCTTATCAGAAATTTGGTGCACAGCAAACCAGCCAGGAGCACAATGAAAGATTATTTCAATACTAGAGAGAGCAGGATGGAATCAAGGGGCTGTTATGAAGCAGATAGGGCAGAGTACCAGAAAGACTCTATGCTAAGGGTCAGAACTGGATTTGAACCCATTTTTACTTTTGTGTGACCTCACGCAAGTGAGTAACCTCTCTAAGCCTATGCTCCTATACTTGTCAAACGTGAATTTAAATCTACATTGCAAGTTTGCAATGCCAATTAAGTAAACTAATGTTAGTAGAATGGCTGGTACCCAACAGACTCTCAATGGAAGGAGATATTATTAGTGGAACAGTGGAGATGTAGCTTTTAGCCATCATTCTATATCTTAGCTAGTTGCGTGACCTCACATATGTCACTGAACCTCCTTGAACTTCAATTTCATCTGTAAAATGAGGGGCTTGGATAAAAACCTAAAGACATTTTCACTCAAAGTTTTTAAAGCAGCCTCGTTTGGGGGACGATGTGTAAAAAAGGTTGGATTTTCTATTTTTACTAATGTCTTACAAAAGCACCTCTGGGATGCAACAAGAGAATCAAATCCAAGGCCAGGGCCATTAGTATACTTTTTAGCTGACCTCAGTAGGCTGTTCCTGTTAGAATTCTGACTTAGCAGTTAATGACTCAGGGCATCCTATGCATTGTATTTATTCCTAGCATCTCCATCATGTCCTAGAGAACAGAACAGACCCCTACATTGTTTAAAAATAGTCCATCTTCAATTTGTGTCTTCTTAACAGGCATGATACTAAAAAAAATTTTCTTTGTAAGAAAATAGATTCTTTGTAGAGAAGCTAACTCTCTCCTACATCTTTTTCTGGTGGTTGTTTTTAATTGAGCATAGAGTGGAACAATAGAAATGAAAATGCTTCCCTAAGTGTTTGTTTTGTTTCAAATAAAGCTCTTTAATAATTTCTATTTGTTTTAATGATTATTAAAAACCAAATAGATCTAAAAAAATCAAATGCAATATCAATAGAATAAGAAATTTGTCTATGTAATTTTCTCTTATGCAAACTGATAATGTGTAATATATAAAAGTGCAATAACATGATGAAAAATAGAATCTGGGATTAAAATGAAGGCTGGTTTATTATTAAATATTCAGTGACTTTTATGCTCTAGAGTTCAAGGAAATCCTGTTCCTTGTTATATTATTTTGTTTTTCAATTTTCACAGAATTCATTACCTCCTCCTGAGTCTCTCAAGTTTTGTGTGTGTGTGACATCCCAGAAATCACATGAAGGGAGGGAGAAAGAGACCTTCAAATGGACACAGGTGGAAATTCTGTTTAAATCACATTAACATTCCATTGCTGTCAGTTAGAATCTCCTAAGGCGAGCAAACTAATCCAAAGTGTAAGCATAGTTGAATTAAAACACAATACAGCGGCACACGTGCAGGCACACATACCCATACACACACATACACCTCACAAACACAGAGCTCCCATCTAGGGAGCTTAATGAATGGAGGCATACATTAAGATATGCTAGATGAGCCTCCTCCGACACTTGTGGTGTTCACATTCTCTTAGAACAAGAATGATGGGGTCTGATCTCTCTAAATCTAAATATATGGTTGCCACAGAACAGACCCTTGACACATAGGGTCAAGGTATTACTTTTGCCTTGTGATAATTTGAATTTTAATTCATATCAGAATAATAATAGTTAACATTCCCTTAGTTCAAGGTTTCAGGGACTCTACTTCAAATAGATTCTCTCATTCAATACATTCAGCAACTCCATGATTAAGAATTTTATTCTTACTGTTTTATTAGAAAGTATTTAAGGTAAAAAACCCACCCCATCCTCTAACCCAAATCCCCAAGAATGAGGATAGCACAGTACTGACAAATGTCCTAAACTCTAATTTAAGGTCAAAGTAAATTAAAAAGCAGTTATAGAATGCCTCTTTTATGGGAGTCTAGCGTTCTTCAGAGGGAACAAAAGAAATGAAAGAAGGGAATGAGATGGCATGTAACCTTAAAAAAATAGTATAAGAAAGTATTTTAAAATGGCATGTTAAAATTATAATCCATAGCACAATAGTCCTTGATATTTCATATTTTATGTTCCACGAATGCAATATATCAAAGAACCTGATTCTCTTTTTTTTTTTTGCGGTACGCGGGCCTCTCACTGTTGTGGCCTCTCCCGTTGTGGAGCACAGGCTCCGGACGCGCAGGCTCAGCGGCCATGGCTCACGGGCCCAGCCGCTCCGCGGCACGTGGGATCTTTCCGCACCGGGGCACGAACCCGTTGTCCCCAGCATCGGCAGGCGGACTCTCAACCACTGCGCCACCAGGGAAGCCCCTTGGTTCCCTTTTTAATTAAAATAGAAGACTGAGCATTTCGGGGGAGGAAACTGTCATGTCTGTATTTATTCTGTTATTAGAATTCTAGTTTTTGCAAAGTTAAGGTATGAACAACCTCAGTAGTTTTGGGAAGTACCTTTTATGGCCATGGATTTAAAACAAACTAAGATAATTCAGTAGTCAAAATTGTAATGGCACTTTTGGTAGCATAGATGTACTATAACACCAACTATAAATCACAAAGATGACTTATTCATTTTAGTAATACTGATATTATGGGCAAGCAGGTTTTGCAAGAGCCCCCAGGTTTTATCTTTCAAGTAGACAAAACAGTTCTTAGGAAACCCTGTTTTCTCTTAAATTTATTTTTATTTGCTGCCCTAACACTTTTCTTCAACTATTATAGAGCAAACTGATTTTTCTCAAGGGTATTGCAGAAGAGGGGAAGAGAAGAGACTCACATTTGAATTTAATCTGATCTCCTCCAACTGAAAGTGACGTTGTTGTAATCTGACATCACGTGTTTCGTGTCTGCAAAGCTTTCTCTTCTTTTCATATATTTACCACCCTTCCCCCAAATATGTTGGAAGACCTTCTGCAGGGGATCTGCTATGCTTGTGAGTTTAAATAGGAGATATGATCATATCTTATTGTGCCCTTTGGATATTTCAAAACATCACTGATGAGAGAAGAAATTGGTACACGCTTTCCAAAAGTAATTTTAAGATTGCTTTAAAATTTTGCTTAACTTTTGATTCAGCAATTTCACTCCTAGGAATTTATTCTAAGGAACTGATCATGGGTGTGCATAAAAATTTATCTTTGTAGCACTATTTAAAGGCAAAGCTACTGAAATAACTTAAATGTCCATCATTAATGGTTTGGTTAAAAAAACACATGATATATAGTAATACAACAGAATATTTATTCATCCTCAAAATGTATGCTGTATAAAATATTTAATGAACTTAAAAGTATTTACTACCAATTATTAAGAGAAGAAATTTAGGACACAAAACATCATATTCAAAACAATCCCATGTAGTGGGTAGTGGAATCATTCATGACTTTTATATTAGTTTTACTTATTTTCTATAATAGATATGTTTAATTTCATTATGAGAGACAATATGTTATAAAGAGATTGCTATCTTTCATACAGCAAAAAATGTTTTGACTCTCATGGACACAAGCTTGCTAATGTTTTCAACAGCTGGTTATCAGGTGACCAATAAAGAAATTTAAGAATATATATAATTCTGTTCTTTAAATTATATGATCTATAGTCATATTTTTAATTATGTTATTTATTTATATAACTATTTCTATTTCTGCCCATATAGAAATAATTGGACACTGACAATTATAATTCCCCATGAGATTCAGAGAAAATAGAATGAAATATAAATTGCAGTGGTTAACCTGGGGATCATGGAGAAAGTAAGAAAATAACAATAGCAAACACCTGCACTTACTATGTGCCAGACGTTTTTCTACAAGTAGAGCACTCAGAACTGTACCTGGTACAGAGTAAGTGTCATGTAAACATCTGACACAGCTATTGTTGCTGTCGTTGAATCTTTACAAGAAAGAACATTCAAGTATGGTACTATTATCATCTCAACTTTAAAGATTAGAAAAAGCAGAGGATTATAAGAACACATGGTAGCGTTTACCAGACACCTTGAAGGGTCTCATCAGAATAGAATTTTTCCCTGTTCTAACAATACTCAGGTAGGTGGTTCACGATTCTTAGGGCAAGTCAACATTACCTGGGACCCAGGATCCTTCTATCATTTTACTCTTCTCTTCTCCATATGAGGCTTCCATTTTGGAGCTCAAGGTGACTGCTCCAGCTCCCCACTTCATGTCTACATTCCAGAGATGAAGGGGAAAACACATTCTTTTCTTTGAAAGACAACACTCAGAAGTTACCTACATAATTTCTGTTGACTTTATATGGGCCAAATTTTTATCACGTGGCCGTGCTCACCTACAAGGATGGCTGGAAAATGTATTTACCTGAGTGTCCAAATGCCCAGCAAAAATATATACTCTCATGGAAGAAGGAGAGAAAGTTATTAGGCATTTGCACTGCTATAACAAAAATATCGTAAAATGGGTGGCTTGTAAACAATAAACATTTATTTCTCCCAGTTTTGGAGATTAGGAAGTCCAAGGTCATGGTGTCATCCAAAACGGCATCTGGTGAGAGCCCGCTTCCTCACTGATGGTCCACTTCTCACTGCAACCTCACAAGGCAGAAAGGGCAAGGGCGGGAAGTAGGGAGGCTCTGACAAATGTTTTCCTTCTTCGGACGCTCTTCCTCTGCCACAGAAGTGGTGGCTTTACCCTGCACCTGCTAGTCCTGTATTCTTTAAGGTTATTTTTAACTTTAATTAATCGCTTTTTGCTAGCTAATAATTCTTTGTATTAAATGTTACTTGTTTACTGTATGATGACTATCTCTCCACTGAACCCTAACTGATACATACACAAAATAAATATACAATCTTAAAAATTGGTGCCATCTAAACTATGGTCACACAGAATCATGGTGAAACAAAGTCCTTTAAGTCAGCCAGTCTTGAGTTTGAGGGCTGGCTCTGTCACTTGCCAGCTGTGGGTCCTGGGAAGAGTCTCTAAATGTCTCTGACCTCTAAAATTGGGTTGACTGTATACACCATGTTAACAAAATGAAGAATAAAAACCATATGATCATCTCAATAGAGGCAGAAAAAGCTTCTGACAAAATTCAAAACCCATTTATGATAAAAACTCTCCAGAAATCAGGAATAGAGGGAACCTACCTCCCTCAACATAAGAAAGGTCATATATGACAAACCCACAGCAAACATCATTCTCAATGGTGAAAAACTGAAAGCATTTCCTCTAAGAGCAGGAACAAGACAAGGATGTCCACTCTCACCACTGTTATTCAACATAGTTTTGGAAGTCCTAGCCATGGCACTCAGAGAAGAAAAAGAAATAAAAGGAATATAGATGGGAAAAGAAGAGGTAAAATTGTCAGTGTTTGCAGATGACATGATACTATACCTAGAAAATCCTAAGGATGCTACCAGAAAACTCCTAGAGCTCATCAGTGAATTTGGTAAAGTTGCAGGATACACAATTAATACACAGAAATCTCTTGCATTCTTATACACTAACAATGAAAAATCAGAAAGAGAAATTAAGGAAACACTCCCATTTACCATCACAACAAAAAGAATAAAACACTTAGGAATAAACCTACCTAAGGTGGCAAAAGACCTGTACTCAGAAAACTATAAGACATTGATGAAAGAAATCAAAGATGAAAGAATCAGATGGAGAGATGTACCATGTTCTTGGATTAGAAGAATTAATATTGTGACAATGACTATACTACCCAAAGCAATCTACAGATTCAATGCAATCCCTATCAAATTACCAATGGCATTTTTTCACAGAATTAGAACAAAACATTTTGCAACTTGTATGGAAACATGAAAGACCCTGAAGAGCCAAAATAATCTTAAGAAAGAAAAACTGAGCTGGAGGAAAATTTTTATTTTCCATCTTTTATTTTATTTTTATTTCCTCTTTCCAAAATTTTTATTTTCCATCTTTTTTGGATCCCTCTCAGTATTCTCTCTCTCTCTCTCACTAAAGTAGAGATTCCCACAACTTTATGGAATTTTAGGAATAACTATCTCCTGATTCTTGATTGAAAACACCATCTGGTTAAAGCACTTTTTAAAATTTAATTTAATTTTTTTTTTCTTTTTTTGCGGTACGTGGGCCTCTCACTGCTGTGGCCTCTCCCGTTGCAGAGCACAGGCTCCAGACGCGCAGGCTCTGCGGCCATGGCTCACGGGCCCAGCCACTCTGCAGCATGTGGGATCTTCCCGGACCTGGGCACGAACCCGTGTCCCCTGCATCGGCAGGCGGACTCTCAACCACTGAATAGAGTTCAGTATTGAATAGAGTTCCCTGTGCTATACAGTAGGTCCTTGTTGTTTATCTATTTTACATATAGTAGTGTGTATCTGTTAATCCCAAATTCCTAATTTAAATTAGAAACTTTTAAAAAAGAGCATTTTAGTATTAATTTTTAAACATTAATTTAAATACTACATGTGGTATGATATGCCTATTAGAACTTCCTCTACAGTAACTTCACAATGTCATCGATTACCAAAAAGCATTTGTAAGCTTTATTTTTATTCTCTAAACCTCTTGTCACTATTTACCTATTTATTTTGGAGTTACTGACTGTTTAGTTACTATTAGCATAAAACATCGTTCTTCTATCAGTCATGTCTTTACATATTTCCCTACTAATAGAATATTTGAGAATATTTGAAGTAAAGCCTCCAATGCTTATAAAAATCTCCTATTTAAGTGGGAGTTATTATTGTAAATACACTTTACAGACCTGGAGGAGCTCTCATATACTCTCGGTGGGAATGTAAATTGGTGCAGTTACTATGAAAACACTATGGTTTTGCCTCAAAAAATTAAGTATAGGGACTTCCTTGGTGGTCCAGTGGTTAAGAATCCACCTTCCAATGCAGGGAACGCAGGTTCGATCACTGGTCGGGGAATTAAGATCCCATATGCTGCAGGTCAACTAGGTCAGCACACCGCAGCTACTGAGCCTGCACGCTCTAGAACCCACATGCCACAACTAGAGAAGCCCTCATGCCACAACAAAGAGCCCACGCACTGCAATGAAAGATCCCGCGTGCCGCAATTAAGACCCGATGCAGCCAAATCAATAAATAAATAAATATTTTTTTAAAAAAGTTAAGAATAAGACTACCATATGATTCAGCTATTCCACTTCTGGGTATTTACTCAAAGAATATGAAAACACTAATTTGAAAAGATATCTGTACCCCTATGTTCATCATAGCAGTATTTACTACAGCCAAGACATAGAAACAACCTAAGTGCCCATCGACGGATGAATCAATAAAGGTGTGTCAGACACAATATAATACTATGTACACAATGTAGTACTAATCAGCCATTTAAAAAAGATGAAATTTGCCATTTGCAACAGCATGGATGGGCCTTGAGGGCATTATGCTAAGTGAAATAAATCAGGAGATGGGGAAGTACAAACACAGCATGATTTCACTCATATGTGAAATCTAAAAATAATTAAAAATAAATGGACAAAACAAACAAAACAAACACATATATACAGAGAACAGAATAGTAGTTATCAGAGAAGAAGGGGGTGGGGGGAGGGCATGGGTAATGAGGGTCAACTGTATGATAATAAATGGAAACTAAACTTTTGGTGACGAGCACACTGTAGTGTATACAGAAATAAAAATATAATACCGTATACATAAAACTTATATGTTATAACCCAATTAAAAACTGGTTAAAAAAACCATGGACCTTGAGGACCATGTACAGAGATACATGGGTACAAATCTAACTCCACTTTTAATTGTGTGGCTGTATTAGTCAGTAGAGTCTGAATTTCACGTGGCAGAAAAGCAACTCAATATGCCTTAAACCGATGAACAAAGAAACCAAAGAGGAATTTATTGCTTCATGTAAACTAGCAAGTTAAAGTTAAATCAGGAATCACATGGAGCTGGACCAAGTTCCATCTAAGTCACATGGGTTGTTTTTTTTTCACTTCTCCCTGCCCTTCTCTCTCTCAAGCTTGCCTCTTCATCTCTCTGTGTATTGGTGTGTGCCCATCTAACTGTCGCATGTCACATGGGGTAAGAAAATAATGGCCATTTCCTATGACCCCTTTCCTAAAATGGTGGGGGATGGGGGAAGGCACAGGAGAGGACTCTGCATGGTTCAGTTGGATCACAAGCTCATCTCTAGATCTGTCACTTTAGCTGGGAGGAATGAGGTCCTTTGATTAGGAGACCAAAAAGGCAGATACATGGACTAGGAATCCTGCCAGAAACACATAATATGTGTGGATATTGTTTTTTTATCACTCTGTTTTCTTATCCATAAAATGGGAAATCACTCTCCCCTCAATAGGGTGGTAGTGATGATGAAATGACATTATGTTTGGAAAAGATATACTGTAGAACTGAGCAATAAATGATAACTATTAACAGTTATAACAGTAAAATAAAAATGAAGACTGCTATGTAGTAGAAACAGAAACAACCTCCTTTTCTTGATCTAGACAGATCTCTTTTGCTTGTCTTGTTAACCCACCTCCCTCTCCCCAAGGAAAGAGCAAATTTAAAGAGCAGAGACCCATGACTTTTATTCCTCATGTTTCCATGACAACTAACACAGAGAAAGGAAAGAAACTAACATATATTAAGCACTATGCATTTTAGTAGAGACCTGGACGTGTGATCTACTTAAATGCACCAAACACAGCAACTTGCTCAGAGCAGTCATTTGATAGCTATTTGTTCAGTAAATGCAAATTGATTGATGTTATACATCTGGCATAAGGTAACTTCTTAAAAGTTCAAGACGAAGCAGAACACACTGTATTGTATTACAAGTAGTAGCCACTCTGACATTTCACATTAAAAAAAGAACTTTCATCAGGTTTCTCTAAATTCTTTTGAAAGCAAATTTTGCCCTAATAGAAAGCATAATCTGGGCCAGCTGGAAATTTGAATTCCAGAGTCTTATGTCTACCGTTACAGTTTCAGTGAGGACACTGTACTTAGGACTATACTAAGGCTTGTGCCTGGGGATTAGTATTCTGAAAAAGCAATCAGATAGAACAAGGTAAGTTGATTTGTTGAAATGGGAAATTTCAGACTCGTCAATGCAGTGAAATAATGTACGTGCGCTTCTCAGAGTTATTTGCCGTCGTCTTTGAGAGCTGCTTTGGATTAGTCCATCAGCACTTCTGACCTGTGTATTGGGATTTCTCATGCTTTTTTCTCTTGTAACATTGGGGAGTTTGTGGTGCTTGGAGATCCCAGAAAGGCAAGAATATTTTTAGACAGAAAAGGCTGAGATGCAGCTGAATTTAAACACATGTATAATGCTAGTTCCAACATCTGAGTGCAAGTCATGAATGGAGAAGTGATGACTTAATAGGTAGATGAAAATAGTGGTATAAAGGTACCTCCTAGGATTCCTCCTCTGGAATAAAACCAGGACTGTACTCCATAGTGGGGTTAACATATTGCAATGGGGGAAACAAGAACCTCATACTGCTTTCTCCTATGGCCTTACTTTTTCCTTGTCATAGCTTTATTCCTATTTATTTGCACACTAGACATGTCACCCTAATTAAAGAATTAGGCTGCTGGGTTGGAATCCTTGCTTTGCCGGTTGGTTTCTGCACGAGTTTTGCCAAGTTGCTCAATATCTCTGTACTTCAGTTTCTTCATATATAAATTGAGGAGATGAGTATTTTCGTGGAGGGTCATTGAAGGAATTGAATGACATAATAAAGGTAAAGTTATAGATCAGTGATTGTCCCACAGTATGTGTTCAATAAATAACAGTTGATATATCACTATAATGCAGCATGTGTTTGATGATTGAATCAATTAAGAGCTGTGCAAATTGGAAAAAATTGGTATTACCTACAAAGATCAACAAGGCTGTAAGGTTGTGCCATGATGCTGATCCTTAAAGAATGGGTGGGTTTCCAGGCAAAGAAAAGAAAAGAATATCACAAATAATAGGAAGAGGTAGCTGAACAAAGTAGTCCAAAGTGGCTAGATCCCAGTGATCCAGGAAGAAGATGGCACGAACATATATTCTATTTCCTTAAATACAATTGGAGCTGCAGTCCCCACATTTAGAAACAAATCATGTTTTCAGAAGAGATATCTTGGTTTGAACATTTGACTTCTCTCTTGACACATGGTCAATTGTTTACATGTTTGAGTCTCCTACCTAATCTTTGGAAGCACTGGTAGAGGAGTAGACAAGTGAGACGGGGAAGGAAAGGAAACCAAAAAGGGTGTGATAATGCAGGTTACCACTGTGTGGACTTTTGCCCCAATCCCGCCTGCTGGGGATCTCTAAGTGAATAGAGCAAGGCTCAGATTCACCCTACCTGAGGGGTGAGGAACCTGGAGTATTTATCTACCAGTTTATGTCTATCTCAGATGAGGCTGCTCCTGGAGGTGTTAACTCTGTAGCACTCCCGCCTGTCCAGCATGCAAGACAAATATGCTTCATGCACCCAGAGAACATTTTAAGGCAGAGCTGCGGGGATTTCAGGGGATTGCAATGGAGGCCATACACTGAGGGCGTATGGACACTTCCTTTGCTATGGCCTACCATAGCTCATACTTTGCACTACCCAGATTCACTCATGCTGCAGGTTAAGTTCATTCTGTCCTTTCACTGATTATTTTAGGAGGTCACTTGTCACAATTCCACAAGAGGAGGCCTATAGTCTCAACTGTTGTAGTTAATCTTGAAACCATAATCGATATTTGTCGTTTCCCTCCTTTATTACCTCCATGCCCTCAACCAAACTGCTTCTCGTCTAGGTTCATCGTGTGATGCAATAACTCAGCCTTTTATCCCTGAGAGAATGAGTCCCTGGTTACTTGTCCTCATTAAGATATTGTTGCTGCCATTGCCCTTTTGTTTCTCACCAGGGACGCATCAACAGACAGGCCAGTGAGTTGCATGATTTCCAGACATATTCCTCCCTGCTCCATTATTTAGCAGCAACCCTATGTCCTCCTCATAATCAGGATGAATTACCCCTGTCTGTATAGTAACTGCCTTCTCTGACTGCTGGCCTGTGGGCATAAGAGCCAAGAAGAATCAGGCAGCAGCTGAAGCTGTAGATTTACTGTGTGCCCTGGTAGACATATCAAGACTTCTAACTCTGCAGAACTGGAAGTTGTAAAAAGGGGAAGGCCACTTTCTTTTTCTTTTAAATTTATTTTATTGAAGTATAGTTGATTTATAATGTTGTGTTGATTTCTGCTGTACAGCAAAGTGATTCCATTATACATATATAATACATACACATTCTTTTTCGTATTCTTTTCCATTATGGTTTATCATAGGATATTGAATATAGTTCCCTGGGCTCTACAGTAGGACAGGAAGCCCATTTGCTTAAGTGGATTATTTAAAGATCTAGTGGGAGGCTTCATTCCTACTTCCACCTTTCGATGACAGCTATTCAGGACTCAGCACTACATATACTAACATCATTTAATAGTACAACCACGTCTTGAACCTTAACCATGTACGGTGTCATTCCCAGCAAAACACAACAACATATTTACAATCTCAAACCTGGTCTACAGAGAACAGTCACCACTGAGCTTCTCACTGAAGCTGCCATACCTCTCTGGGGACATTCCTTATTGCTTTAGCGAAGGGAGTGATATCTGGACTCTCCTGGGAAACATAATCAACCTGTCGTTTCTCTGACGTTACAGAATAAATACATTATAACATGCCCACCTCTCTGAGACCTTGTTACTCTTCTCCAGTGCTTTGCCAAGGTAGTTCTGGTAACTTCACATCATTTATTTTAGGCCAACATCCTTTCCAAGCTTCAAGGAGCTATTCCAGTAGCACATTGGGATCAGCTCCAGGTATACTTGCCAGAATGTTAAAAATTAACTCATGAAAAAGTGCTCTCACAGAAATAATGATCTGGTCTTACATTCTGTCCTCCCTGATCTAGCATCTCAAGACCAATTCCTCTCAATGTTTTCCAGATACTACTAGCATTTATTAGCCAGGTTCTGTAGTTCACTTGATTAATCATCCATTTCATCCTACAACATAGATCATACTTTTCTACTCAAGTCATACTGAGACTTGATCCTAATTATTTGTCTAGAAGCAATGAGGGGAGATGGGAGCAGAGCTTGAGAAGGGAAATATCACTATATAAAACATCCTACTGAGGTGAGGCTTTAACATGGTAATTGACTGTTCTCCAACTGGAAAGGGTAAGGGCCTCTTTTTCTGGAGCAGAGTTTCAGAAGATTCTCTGGGTTCAAGACTCTTAAGAGCATCTACCCAAATATCTCCTCCAATGTTTCAGTGTCTGACTCTTTCCCTATAAAGATCCTGATTACAGTGGAGAAGACTTGCCAACTCTGTGAATTCGGCCTCCTTTATAAATCCACTTTTCCTAAAATTAAATCTTAGGCCTGATTTTCAGCATGGTCTATCCTGTAGCTGAAGGAAACAAAGGTCATTTTGATTGTTGCTTGGAGGTCTTTAAATTTTTACACCAGATCTTGAGTTGAGTGTTGGCTGACCCAAGTCTGTAATTTTTTTCCCTATGGAGTTTTATGGAAGTTAGCTCTGCAATCTCATGTCTTTCAAATACAAGAGCAATAGGATTTTACTTCTGTCTGTAGTCCATCCCAATCCACCTCATGAGAGTCTTAGTAATTATGGTGCTATAGCCTGCCAGGGATTAGCTCCCCTACATTATCCACCAGCAAGGGGGTCCCTGCTACCACCTGGTAGTGAATCATTCAGTTCAAATGCTGGTATTGAGGATCTGCTCCCTAAACCACCTCTGTCCCAACTAACTTAGGCGAGGTTTGGGTTCCCATATAAGACCCTGAAACAGAATTTGAATGAAAGTAGTTTATTTGGAAAGTGACCTAGGAAGCACCAGTAGAGGAGTGGGGAAGTGAGGAAAGAAGGAAATGAAGCCAATAAAGGTTGCAGCAGGTGGGAAGGTTTCCCCTGTGGGAACCAAGGACTATTAGTACCACTGGGGTTGTCTAAGAGGCTGCATAGAGCATGCCTCAGAACTGGTCTTCCCAAGAGACAAAGAACCTAAGGTATTCACCCCCCAGTCCCTGCTATCATTGGTTTTGGGCTGCTCTGGAGACATTAACTCACTGGCCTGCCTGCCTCATGCGTCAAGAGCTCCAGAGGCCAGAGAATGCCCTTAGGGAAAGGGTCACAAAGACAAATAATAGGAAGCTGTGTGGTTGGTACTTATGGAAACAATGACTGCCAAGATAATAAGGAGAGGATACCCAAAAACATCTGTTACAAAGCTCCTGTGAGTGCATTATGAATATTAATGAAAAATAGTGCCTTTAAACAGTAGTAGCTACCTGCAGCATACCTGCACCACAGCCATTGTGTAAAGCAAGATAGCACCATGCATAGTTTAGTTGTTTCTCTGTATGTTGATTAGCTTGGCACCTTTCCTGACCAGAATATATGAGGATATATTCCTCTGCTTAACCAAAAACGTGTATATGTACTGCTTGCTTTCCTGACCTAAATGCCAATGTGAACTGTAGATATAGATGCTTTGAATTCATCTCCGTTTTAATAGTACCATTCCTTTAAGTGCATATTTCACATCTCTTTTTGGAAATTAAATTTTAGAAATGGGTCTTGAGAACTATGGACACACAGTCAACAAAAAAGTTTAGAATACTAAGAAACTTAAAGCACTTGCAGAAATAAGGAAACAGCATCTTTTAATGTTTTATTTTCACTTGTGAAAATATATATAATATGTATTACACGCACAGAAGAGTCCCACAGCTTGAGTGGGACTAAAAGAGAAAGCTAAAAGAAAGGCACATACCAGGGGCAGTCTTTTCATAAAGTTTTCAGTTAAACCAACATTCAGGGCATGGCAAGGGACAGTAAAAGCAACAAAAGCACAGGAAGCCTGTGTACATGACTCTGAAGAGCTAAATCAGAGACAACTTTAGGTCTGTTGAGAATTGAGGTCATCTCTGGAGAAAATACTGTTTCTACTTAGTAGGCCTGTCAGACCAGCAGAGGATGTACTGAAATCTGAACAAAGACACCAGGGGCAAAGTGAAAGCCAATGCTTAACTTGACAGCTAGCCTGTTCTTCTCCCCCTTCTCTTTCAGACCTGAGGCCTTGGCTGACTCAAAGAAGCAAATAACTGGGCCGACTCTGGCCCTGCACAATTATGGTCAGCTACAAGACAGAATTTTGTAACAAACTAAATATTTTAAAAGCTTGTAAACACTGTGCTGATGCTGAGAAAAACATAAAAAGAACATTTGCTATTTCTCTTAGAGGAAAGATACAGGCACAGATCTTTGGCTTTGCCCCAGGTGTATCCCTATCCTGATATTTGCCCAAAACGGTAGGAACTGAGACACAATTCATGAGATGATTGGATCACTTCCATCATAGGCCAGCATAGGAGCCTACTAGGATTTAGCACAGCTGGAGCAGCTGACAACCCTGGGAGATGTGAGATGGGGCTTCACGATGTCAGGCTGAATGGATTCCATCAGGTCACACTCGTTCGCAAGTATATGTTTCACCAGGCATCTGGAAGCTTCATCAATGTTGATATTTTCCTAAGGGGAGAAAACAGCTCTTATTATTCAATATTCTACAGTGATGCTATGGCGGAGATTTATATGAGACAAAAGGGCAGTATTTAAATATCTCTTCCTAAACCCTATCCATGCATCCTCTTTCTATTCCCTTCACTCTCATTTATTACCTCTAAGAACTTTACTCTTTAGTCCTTCACAAAAGTGAAGTATGTATTTGTTTTGTCACTTAGGAGGAATAGTGTTTGGTGGGCTCACTTAGTAGACTGAATTTAAGTTAGAGGGCAATTGTCTTATTTTGACATACTCTTACATTATAGAATAATATTGTAGAAGACACAGTAAGTCTTCAATGTAAATTAGGTTCATAATTGCACTCTCCCACATACTACTTTTGTGAACTTGATATGAAATAGGAATAATAAGACACCTCTTGCAGCAGTCATTAGTGGTTTCACAAGTACTTCTGGCTCTTTGCCTTCCAGTCAAATGGTAGGAGTGCCCTGCTCTGACCTCTTCGAAGTTAGGCATGGACATGTGACTTTCATGGGACAATGAAATGGGAGGATAAATGATGTGTCTCACTTTCACTTTCGTGTAGAAGCAATAAGAGACAATGCTCAATTCACCATGTTCTTTTCTCCCTGCTTCTGCAAACATAAAAAGCACAGAGATGGAAATTCTCTTGGCCTAAGTCTATGAATGAGGTTCAAAAAGAACCAAGTATCCTATGATGATTCATGTAGGATGAATGAGAATTATGACTTTAAGCCACTGAGATTTGGGGTTGTTTATTACGGTGACATTACTTAGACAATCCAGGTGGACATAACTCTTCAAAGAAAAATATGAAATCAGAAGTATGAATCTAGTTTCAAGAATGAACTAAGCTTCAACTTGGAGAAAATATGGAACAAACCTTTGAATCTAAAATATATTGTTTCGTAAGGTAGATAGCTAGTGGGAAGCAGCCGCATAGCACAGGGATATCAGCTCGGTGCTTTGTGACCGCCTGGAGGGGTGGGACAGGGAGGGTGGGAGGGAGGGAGACGCAAGAGGGAAGAGATATGGGAACATATGTATATGTATAACCGATTCACTTTGTTATAAAGCAGAAACTAACACACCATTGTAAAGCAATTATACCCCAATAAAGATGTTAAAAAATAAAATAAAATAAAATAAAAAATAAAATATATTGTTTCATTCTTGGGAATCCATTCCATGGCAATAAAAGCATTTGTGCCTCAGGAAAGATGTACAAGAATGTTTATTGTAGAAATTTTCATAACCAATAAAGAAAGAAAACAGAAAAACTGGAAAAGCTGAGGACGCTCATGAACAGGAATGGAATACACACAACATGGAATATTATGCAATCACAGAACATGGATGAACCTTGAAAACATCAGGCTAAGTGAAAGAAGCCAGTCACGAAGGACCACATATTGTACGATTCATTTACATGAAATGTCCAAAACAGGCAAATCCAAGGAGACAGAAAACAGATTGTTGGTGGTTGGCTAGGGCCGGGTGGGGAGAGGGGTTGTAGGGAATTGGAGTGATTGCTAGTGGATGCAGGGTGGGTGGCGTTTCCTTTTGGAGTGATGAAAATGTTCTAAAATTGGTTGTGGTGATGCCTGCACAACTCTGGATATACTAAAAACCATTGGATTGTACACCTTAAAGGGGTGAATTGTACGGCATATGAATTACATCTCAATAGAGTTATAGGAAAAGAATGAGATTACTGGGTCAAATATATATATATAGTTTATTCAGTAACTATGGATTAAGTTGCCTTTTCTCTGCTAGTCAGAAAACTGAGAAATACAGAATATTTACTACTAATATACTAAACAAAAAACCTTGATCTCTTGTAAAGTCAGATTTGACTGTCTTTATCACAATTTGTAGAACTTCTCTGATGTGTCTCCTTATATTCAATGGAAAGAGAGAAGGACATTTTTGTGAAACTGTTTTGCCCCAAGGCCTTGTTGCCCAATCTGAAGTATAACTATTTATACCTGATTTTTGTATGTATGTCAGTGTTGCTGATATATTTTGAGATCATTGCATGAAATCATATTACATGGAAGATGTATTGCATGAAATCATATTACATGGAAAATGTAAGAGGTAGTGATGTTTTCCAAATGGTATCTATGGCTAATGCAATTAGGTGTAAATGTTCATTGGCACATTTCCGATCATTCAAGCCCAACCCTGAGCTCACTTGCTATGAAAGCGTAAGGTAACTTTTCAAGTTCCAGAAATAACAAACCTCTCCCATTTACAGAGCCTTAATAAAAATTCCTCTGAGGGTTTCTAAATCTAAAACAAGGTGAAGCTCTGGTTGCTTTTTTGTTTGTTTGTGATGTTGTTTTTACTCGTTTTTATACCAGACCAGAATTCACGTCTCTGAGCTTCCCTTTCCTCATCTGTATGACGTTCTCAATGAGAATACTTATCTAATAAAAAGTTGCTTTTCTTTATGGGATGCAGGGGTTATTGGTGCTTTCACAGTGCTGGGCACTTCATATACATAATCTTATTTAAACCTATTTAAAGCCCTATAAGACAAGGATTCGTTTTTTGTTCTTATTTATTCCGTTGTTATTGTTGGGGTAGAGGTGAGTGACCTTTCTCCCTTCAGCTGAACTATCTACCTTATGCCATGGAAACCAGTCCATAGACAGTAGCCATGCTTCTGCCCTCTTCCCATTGCCCATGCTCACCATGCCTTCTGTCATTCTTCTTCTTCCTAGTATCAGGCCCAGGGATCACACTGAAATGACCTGCTCCCAGGAAGTAATCTGACGTAGGCAGAGTCTGGATCTTTGGGACAGACCCAGGTCAATGCTTTGCTCTCAGGTCCAGCCACTTGTTTACGTGATCAGTTAGAAGCCTGGCCCATGGTCTTCCACTGCCTCTTATTCAAGGAAAGTGGGAAAGTGTAGCTTCACCTAGCCTCCCAGGCCTTGGCCTCTAGGGCCAGCACATCTCACTAATGAAGGTGCTTTCCTAGCCATTAGTAAACATATACTTTGATTCTCTTTTGCCTATTGCTTGTGTGTTGGGGAACGAGCCCCAAATACCAAACACAGGATATCATCGTATCTGTTTACAGGTAAGAAAACTTAAGTTTAGAGAGATTAAGAGACCTCCCCCACAAAAGCATGCAGCAGGTGGGTTTGAGGGCCAAAACTCACACCCAGGTGTTTCTGACATCAAAGCCTGGCTCTTACCAAGCTATATTCCTTTTCAAGACTTTTGAAAATCAAGTGCAATAACAAATAAAAGTTCTTACTACAGGGTTAGGCCCAGTGGATGCAAAATAAATCTTAGTCCCCTTCTCTTTCATAAAGCAAGTTTTAAGCATCAAAAAGGGCCTTCCTTCACATACAAGTTAGATTTGACAGGAGTATATTTAATACCTCCACTCAAATATTAACATCATAGTTAAATAGGGTTTTCTTTCATTAATGTACAAATTGGCAAAATCTGCTAACGAAGAGGGTGAAGTGTGGACAAATGAATGAAAATCCATCATCATTATGAGAAGGACAACTAAAACCTAAGTCCAATTAGTGGCAGCCTAGCAGGATCATTTTAGTAAAAGATAAGATGATGCTGGTGAAATTGTGACCTTTAACCCACTGAGTAAAGGCTGGCTGGTGTCAGGACTAAGGCAGGAGATTATGCAGGATGGGGCTCTGGACCAAGGAAACCATCAGAACCAAGGAGCAGCTGTACCTGCTTTTAGATTTTATATAGGAACAGGGTAGCAGTCCATGATGACTGAGTCACAGTCATTCAATTAATATTATTTAGAGTCCCACTAAGTATGAGGCATACAAAGATAAAGAGGTTAAAATAAGCTCTGTCCTTGACTGAGCTTATACTAGCAAGGTAAACAGCAGAGGTATATGGTTGGAAAGGGCATCTGGAGCCGGGTTACTGTAGAGCCTTGAACGCTAAGTTGGCCAGATAGAGTCACTGAGGCTTTTTTGCAACTCAAGTGTCAATAAACACAATCCGATACTAGACAAAACTATATGGACCCTTAGCACTCTTTTTAATTACTTAATCTTTCAGTGAGCACTTAGGAAATACCTATCATGTGTACCGTGGTGCTGGTTGCCATGGCATACCTATTTCAGATTGGAACCTTCAAGAGGAAGCCGGGAAGAGGAGCAAGTACTTATATTGATCACATGCTTTCTACAAAAGGGTACAATGTATAGTGTCTAGAGGACAGGTCTGAAGCCAAACTCTAATCTCAGCTCCCACTTTCTGCTTGTGTGACCTTGGGAACACTGTTTCAACCACTCCACTCCACACCTAAGTTTCCTCCTCTGTGAAAAGGGAATCAAGAGATCTACTTTATAGGCAATTTAAAGTTAATACATGTTAATACTTAGAATATGTGAGACACTTAGAACAGTGAAGGGGAAAGGGCATACATTCAATAAATGTTATCTACATATTCTCCTCAATTAATTTTCAGGAGAACATGATAATGTGTGTATTCTATTCCTTCACTTTGCAGCTGAAGAAACTGAGATTAAGTAGGCATAAGTGGCTGGTCCCAAGACACACACTGGTAAGTGGTAGGGCCAGGTGTGAGTCCAGGGAGAACAGTAAACACTAATATTTGCCGTGATCTTTACTATATACTCACTACAAAAAGGCAAGATGTATAGTGTTTAGGGCACATGCTTGGAGCCTCTTATCTCAAGTCCCCCTAAATATTTCCCCCAAATAAATAAAGGAACACAGCATG
>NW_021703784.1:43439618-43592469 GCF_005190385.1 Monodon monoceros | reverse complement strand
TCCGGAGCCTGTGCTCCGCAACGGGAGAGGCCACAACAGTGAGAGGCCCGCGTACCGCAAAAAAAAAAAAAAAAAAAAAGGGTAAGAAGTTGCAGTCAGGGCCTCAGGCAAGGCTACTTTGCATTGCTGGTCCTTCTGTCTTTCTGTACACCACTGCTGAAATCACAGCCAAGACTTCGGCTAGGAGAAGGAACAGCAATACAGAACTAACTTCCCTCTCCCCTTCTGTGCAAAGTGAGCATGAATAATCAAACCCTGCCTGAAAAAACTATAGGTTTGGACCTTTTGGGCAATTAGATTCCAATATAATTGATTGTGCTACTTGGCAGCCAAGCAGACACAGCCAAGCCCACATTTTCTAGGTGACTGTCAAGAAGCAGAGCTGCTGGTACAAGTGCAAAATACTACCTGGGAATTTTTATTGATGTTTATTCTAGAGAGCTGTAACAACACCTCCAGGAGCATCTTTTGCTGTAAAGGTAAATTATACATCCTCTGGCTTTCAAGACACGTACACTTAGACTGAGTCTGACTGTGATTTATTTACATATTTGCAATATGACAAGATGGTCTATTGTGCTGACTACTTTAGGTTGATGTGTGCTCGTGTTTATGTCTCTGCTCAGAATCTTTTAATTTATATCAATAAGCATGCCTGAGAAATAAGCTTAAAATGCCTAACAAAGCATTTTAGTAAAAACAACTGGTAGTAACTACCAGAGTATTATTGTGTCTGCTCCCAGCTGGGCATATAGCAGGTGCTTTACTTATGAGACATTGTTTTCATCCAATCCTCACGAAAATCTATTTAAGAACTAATAGTCATATTTAATTTATTTTTTATTTTTTTGCAGTACGCGGGCTTCTCACTGTTGTGGCCTCTCCCGTTGCGGAGCACAGGCTCCGGACGCGCAGGCTCAGTGGCCATGGCTCACGGGCCCAGCCGCTCCGCGGCATGTGGGATCTTCCCGGACCGGGGCACGAACCCTTGTCCCCGGCATTGGCAGGTGCACTCTCAACCACTGCGCCACCAGGGAAGCCCAGTCATATTTTAAAGGTAAGGAAACTTTAACCTTTAACAAGGTTGAGTAACTTAACCAGAGCGGAACAAGATCTCGGTCAATCCGTCATTCCAACCAAGAGCGCCCTAACTGCACTTTCTATTCTGCTCCCATACATTACATGGCCATACCTCCAAGGATTAAAACAGATATTAAAATACTTTTATTTCTAAATCAGTAGTTCTCAGTCCTGGCTACATATTCAAGTCGCTTGGAGAGTTCAAAAAAATCTATTACCAGGACCCTCCTCCCAGACATTGGTCTGGGATGAGGCCCAGCATAAGCATTTTTTTAAAGATCTTCCACTTCTTTAAAATGTGCATCCAATAAAAAGAACGAAATAATGCCATTTGCAGCAACATGAATGGACCTAGAGATTGTCATACTGAGTGAAGCAAGTCAGACAGAGAAAGACAAATATCATATGATATCACCTATATGTGGAATCTAAAAAAATGGTACAAATGAACTTATTTACAAAACAGGAATAGAGTCACAGATGTAGAAAACAATCTTACGGTTACCGGGGGGAAAGAGGTGGGGAGGGATAAATTAGGAGATTGGGATTGACATATACACACTACTATATATAACATAGATAACTATTAAGGACCTACTGTATAGCACAGGGAACTCTACTCAATACTATGACCTATATGGAAAATGTCTAAAAAAGAGTGAGTATAGGTATATGTATAACTGATTCACTCTGCTGTACAGCAGAAACTAACACAACATTTTAAATCAACTCTACTTCAATAAAAATTTTTTAAAATGTGCATCCAGATTTGAGACACACTCTTATAAAGAATGCCTTGAAAGATGCTCCTTTTTATTTCAATTGTGAACTCTCCGGAAATAACATTTAATACAGTGATTTTAAGCTGTGGTGATTCGGATCTTCCCAGAGAAGAAGGCATATAAATCTATCTGAGGTCTTGTGTACGTGTCAGTTTTTTAATTAGCTCTTCAGAACATCTGTCTGGTGGCAAATTATTTAATCTCTGACCCCCGGTGCAGACAGCAAAAACATCCCAGCAGAAAACCTTCACATCTGCCTAGTTAGAAGCTGGCAGAGAATTCACCCTCCCGTAATCTTTCCAAATACATCAACCTCCAACATAACACCAAGTGTACCAGAAGCTCTGAGGTTAGGGCACTAAATTCCTCAGCCCTGTGAAATTTTAATTAGAGAAGGTGGCCCACTAGATAATAACACCAGTGTAAGAAGTCTCACACAGAACAGGTGTTTTGAAAATACTTTCTCTAAGAAGATTCAGCACTCGTTTATGGAGCACATAAGTGCCAAACCTTTTGCTAGCTCTCATTTACCGTATTTCAAGTCTAATGTGGGGCAAGCACAGTGGACACCTTTATTTTTGTCTGTATGGCACTTTTTTCCTCCCTTATCCCCCATACCACTCCTCCTTTCCTTTGGGTAACTGCTTCCTCCCATTGGCAATCATGAGCTTCTACTGGGGCTCCTCCAAACTGAGTCCTATATCTCAGACATTGTTCTCAGAAGTTGGCACTTCATTTAATCTGCAAAATAAAGCCAAGGTGGGAGGTACTGCCCTTATTTGACAGAACAGGAAAGTGAGGTTCAGAGAAGCTAATGACAGACTCAAGGTCTCAGCGAGAGTAAGGGGCGAAATCGGGCTCCCAATCCAATCCTCAAAGGTTCTATATTTTCTCTTCTTCTTCTCCTTGCTGATGTCTTAAAGTCTCTGGCCAACAGTTGGTAAGTGCCCAAGCGAAGGTCTACCTAAATCCAGAGCCCATGGTTTTGCACTTTGTCACACTTCTCCATGAAAGGAAGAGAGACATGGAGAGTGTGATTCAGACAAACCAGGTCCTAATCATGTCCTATTATCTAAAAGCTACCAGACTTCAGTCTATCTAATAGGCACTGGGAAGGACAGATGGAGCCATATTGTCTCTGATTTCAACGCAGGATAGAGTCCCATTGTCAGCATGGAGATATGGGAAGGAAGAAGAAAGTTCACAAAATCAACTCCAAAGACTGTGTCCCTCTGACAATGCCTCCCCCATCCTCACCATCGCCCTAGCTCAGTCCCTGTCCTTTACACACTAGATGTCAAAGTCCATCTCACACCCCCTTTTCCCCCTCTTCTCTACAGTCCCAGGGCCACCTACATTAAAACTCTCTTCCCTTATCTCATTCTCACCACTCTAGCAGCATCTGGAACCCCACTTCAGCCGTAGAGCATCTCCAAACTTAGAGAGAACCACCCAATATTAAAGAGGGAGGGAAATTAGACATCACTAATTCAACCTGCTATTTTTTATTTTATTTTATTTTTTTTTTTGTGGTATGCGGGCCTCTCACTGTTGTGGCCTCTCCCGTTGCAGAGCACAGGCTCCGGACGCGCAGGCTCAGCGGCCATGGCTCACGGGCCCAGCCGCTCCGCGACATGTGGGATCTTCCCGGACCGGGGCACGAACCCGCGTCCCCTGCATCGGCAGGCGGACTCCCAACCACTGCGCCACCAGAGAAGCCCTAACCTGCTCTATTTGATGCATCAGGAAATTAAGGCAACAGAGAAGGAAAGTGACTTGCCTAGCATCACATAGGCTACCTCTTAGTTCTTGCTGCTTGCACAACGCTTTGCTTCTAGAAGCATTATCTCTTCTGAGTACCATCTCTCAGCACTCTGAAATGTATCTGAAATGTATCTGAAATGTATCTGAAATGCTCCCTGGCACTTTCTACCCACCTGGCACTTACCATTGACTCATAACTGCCTGTTGTCATTATGTTTGTGTTCCCGGTTCCCAGTACAGAGCCTAGTGTAATAAGAGAACTCTAAACAACGTTACCAAAATTAGCTGATACCTGTTGGTAACTTTTTATAGGCCAGGTACCTTTTAAGTGCTTTAACTGTATTAACTAAGTCAATCCTCATGAAAACTCAGGTGAAGAAACTGAGGTATAGAGGGGTTATAATTTTTTCCCAGGGCTACACAGCCAGCAAGTCAAACTTTTGGCACCTGATTCTCTAGCCCATGCTCAGCCACTACTATGACCCCAGAAAGTTCCAGAGCTCTTAAATGACAAAGCAAGACTCAAGCCCAGAGCCCCTGGTCTTATCCTACTGTGTCATACTCCTCTCTATAAATGTTTGCTGAAGGAATGAAGACTGAAGTCTCATCTCAAAAAGAGAGTAAAGAATAAACATAAGTGTGAAAACTATCATTTAGCCTGATTTAATAAACCCTATTAATAAAGACAAAAGCCTTCAGTCAAAATACTTTCTCATTCATCAGTTTGAGAAGATAAATGGCCCACTAGACACGAAATGTTAATAGTAATAATTGCTGACATTTATTGTACACTTACCATGGAACCTTCACTCAGGTCCTATGCATGTACACTTCATATATAAATAATCTCATTAACCTTACTACACCATGGGAGGTGGGCACACTATTAACCTGTTTTACAGATTAGAAAACTGAAACACATATAGGATAAGCTACTTAGCCACAGTAATGGCTGGACTTAATCCAAAGTCATATTTATGGAATGCTAACTACGAGAAGAAAGTACGCTTTACAATTCATTTTTACTGTGATTAAATGTTTTCATTCTGACACCTCTATGTGCCAAATCCAAGAACTGAGACTAGAACATTGCTGTCCCAGGAAGTGACGGAAAGAGAATAAGCTTTGGAGTCAAGCTTTGAAACTTGGTTGTCACTTAACTGCAGGACCAAGGGCAAGACCAAATCCTGAGACTTCCCTGCTTAATCTGTAAAATGAGGTTAATGACAACTACACTTCACAGGGTATGTGTTGGAATTAAATGTTACACACAGATGAAGCACCTAGACATTACATATACATCCTCAGATGAATACATGCTCCCTTCTTGTGTCTGCTTCTCTTCACCTTCTCCCTTTAAGTCATTCTTCAGTGATCACCTCTCATAAGAAGTTGCCTCTAACTCCCCCAGACTGCGACAAGAACCACTCTATTCGGGAATCTATCACTGGCCAATATGTAACAGCTCGTTTGTCTGTATCTTCACAGCACAGGGGGCTACTGGGGGCCTTATTGCTGTGGCCTAGTGTCTAGGGCAGTGCCTGCAGGAAGTAGGCACCTGGAATATACTGGGTAAATGAATGAACAAATGAATAAATGAATGGATGGATGGATGGATGAACCAATCAATGAGGTCCTCAGAAGTGTAACAAGTTCAGGTTTCAACCTAAAAATAATTTTAGATGTGGGTGATTTCTGTAGGGAGTGAAAAGGAAAACATATTCACAACAGAATTTACTTAACAAGTCAAACTGCCTGTTCTTATCTTGTTTTCCAGCTATGATTTGACACCATTCTTTTTTTTTGCGGTACGCGGGCCTCTCACTGTTGCGGCCTCTCCCGTTGCGGAGCACAGGCTCCGGATGCGCAGGCTCAGTGGCCATGGCTCACAGGCCCAGCTGCTCCACGGCATGTGGGATCTTCCCGGACCAGGGCATGAACCCGTGTCCCCTGCATCGGCAGGCGGACTCCCAACCACTGCGCCACCAGGGAAGCCCTGACACCATTGTTTTTAGGTAAAATGAAGGAAGACTGACTGAACCAGTTTATAAAAATTGAGCTGAACTGCTAAAGGCTTTGCAATTGAGTGGACCTACGTTGGAGTACTGATTTCACTCTTTTAAAAATAATTCTTCATATCTTGTTGCTTCAAAAATGATTTCAGGTCCTGGGAATATGGTGGAAGAGTAAGACGTGGAGATCACCTTCCTCCCCACAGATACACCAGAAATACATCTACACGTGGAACAACTCCTACAGAACTCCTACTGAACGCTGGCAGAAGACCTCAGACCTTCCAAAAGGAGAGGGGATTAAGAGCGCTGCTTAAAGGAGCTCCAGAGACGGGTGCGAGCCGCGGCTAACAGCGCGGACCCCAGAGATGGGCATGAGACGCTAAGGCTGCTGCTGCCGCCACCAAGAAGCCTGTGTGCGAGCACAGGTCACTATCCACACCCCTCTTCCGGGGAGCCTGTGCAGTCCGCCACTGCCAGGGTCCCGGGATCCAGAGACAACTACCCCGGGAGAACGCACGGCGCGCCTCAGGCTGGTGCAACGTCCCGATGGCCTCTGCCGCCGCAGGCTCGCCCCGCATCGTGCCCCTGCCCCCAACCCCTGGCCTGAGTGAGCCAGAGCCCCCGAGTCAGCGGCTCCTTTAACCCTGTCCTGTCTGAGGGAAAAACAGACGCGCTCCGGCGACCTACACGCAGAGGCAGGGCCAAATCCAAAGCTGAGCCCCGGGAGCTGTGTGAACAAAGAAGAGAAAGGGAAATCTCTCCCAGCAGCCTCAGGAGCAGCGGATTAAATCTCCACAATCAATTTGATGTACCCTGCATCTGTGGAATACCTGAATAGACAACGAATCATCCCAAATTGAGGAGGTGGACTTTGAGACCAAGATTTATTATTTTTTCCCCTTTTACTCTTTTTGTGAGTGAGTGTGTATGGGTATGCTTCTGTGTGAGATATTGTCTGTATAGCTTTGCTTTCACCATTTGTCCTAGGGTTCTATCTGTCCATATTTTTGTTTTGTTTTGTTTTTACTTAAAAAAAATTTTTTTTCTTATTTTTTATTTTAATTACTTTATTTTATCTTACTTTATTTTATTTTATTTTACCCTCTTTCTTTTTTTTTCTTTCTACTTTTTCTCCCTTTTATTCTGAGCTGTGTGGATGAAAGGTTCTTGGTGCTCCAGCCAGGAGTCAGTGCTGTGCCTCTGAGGTGGGAGAGCCAACTTAAGGACACTGGTCCACAAGAGACCTCCCAGCTCCACGTAATATCAAATGGTAAAAATCTCCCAGAGATCTCCATCTCAACACCAGCACCCAGCTTCACTCAACAACCAGTAAGCTACAGTGCTGAACACCCTATGCCAAACAAGCAGCAAGACAGGAACACAACCCCACCCATTAGCAGAAAGGCTGCCTAAAATCATAAGTCCACAGACACCCCAAAACATACCACCAGATGTGGACCTGCCCACCAGAAAGACAAGATCCAGCCTCATCCATCACAACACAGGCACTAGTCCCCTCCACCACGAAGCCTACATAACCCACTGAACCAACTTTAGCCACTGGGGACAGACACCAAAAACAACGGGAACTATGAACCTGCTGCCTGCAAAAAGGAGGCCTTAAACACAGTAAGATAAGCAAAATGAGAAGACAGAAAAACACACAGCAGATGAAGGAGCAAGATAAAAAGCCACCAGACCTAACAAATGAAGAGGAAATAGGCAGTCTACCTGAAAAAGAATTCAGAATAATGATAGTAAAGATGATCCAAAATCTTGGAAATAGAATAGAGAAAATGCAAGAAACATTTAACAAGGACCTAGAAGAACTAAAGATGAAACAAGCAACGATGAACAACACAATAATGAAATTAAAAATACTCTAGAAGGGATCAATAGCCAAATAACTGAGGCAGAAGAACTGATAAGTGACCTGGAAGATAAAATACTGGAAATAACTACTGCAGAGCAGAATAAAGAATGAAAAGAACTGAGGACAGTCTCAGAGACCTCTGGGACAACATTAAACGCACCAACATTCAAATTATAGGGGTTCCAGAAGAAGAAGAGAAAAAGAAAGGGACTGAGAAAATATTTGAAGAGATTATAGTTGAAAATTTCCCTAATATGGGAAAGGAAATAGTTAATCAAGTCCAGGAAGCACAGAGAGTCCCATACAGGATAAATCCAAGGAGAAACACGCCAAGACACATATTAATCAAACTGTGAAAAATTAAATACAAAGAAAACATATTAAAAGCAGCAAGGGAAAAACAACAAATAACGCACAAGGGAATCCCCATAAGGTTAACAGCAGATCTTTCAGCAGAAACTCTGTAAGCCAGAAGGGACTGGCAGGACATATTTAAAGTGATGAAGAAGAAAAACCTACAACCAAGATTGCTCTACCCAGCATGGATCTCATTCAGATTTGATGGAGAAATTAAAACCTTTACAGACAAGCAAAAGCTGAGAGAATTCAGCACCAACAAACCAGCTTTACAACAAATGCTAAAGGAACTTCTGTAGGCAAGAAACACAAGAGAAGGAAAAGACCTACAATAACAAACCCAAAACAATTAAGAAAATGGGAATAGGAACATACATATCGATAATTACCTTAAATGTAAATGGATTAAATGCTCCCACCAAAAGACACAGACTGGCTGAACGGATACAAAAACAAGACCCATATACATGCTGTCTACAAGAGACACACTTCAGACCTAGAGACACATACAGACTGAACGTAAGGGGACAGAAAAAGATATTCCATGCAAATGGAAACCAAAAGAAAGCTGGAGTAGCAATTCTCATATCAGACAAAATAGACTTTAAAATAAAGACAATTAGAAGAGACAAAGAAGGACACTACATAATGATCAAGGGATCACTCCAAGAAGAAGATATAACAATTGTAAATATTTATGCACCCAGCATAGGAGCACCTCAATACATAAGGCAAATACTAACAGCCATAAAAGGGGAAATCGACAGTAACACATTCATAGTAGGGGACTTTAACACTCCACTTTCACCAATGGACAGATCATCCAAAATGAAAATAAATAAGGAAACACAAGCTTTAAATGATACATTAAACAAGATGGACTTAATTGATATTTATAGGACATTCCATCCAAAAACAACAGAATACACATTTTTCTCAAGTGCTCATGGAACATTCTCCAGGATAGATCATATCTTGGGTCACAAATCAAGCCTTGGTAAATTTAAGAAAATTGAAATTGTATCACGTATCTTTTTCGACCACAATGCTATGAGACTAGATGTCAATTACAGGAAAAGATCTGTAAAAACTACAAACACATGGAGGCTAAACAATACACTACTTAATAACGAAGTGATCACTGAAGAAATCAAAGAGGAAATCAAAAAATACCTAGAAACAAATGACGATGGAGACATGACGACCCAAAACCTATGGGATGCAGCAAAAGCAGTTCTAAGAGGGAAGTTTATAGCAATACAATCCTACCTTAAGAAACAGGAAACATCTCGAATAAACAACCTAACCTTGCACCTAAAGCAATTAGAGAAAGAAGACCAAAAAAAACCCCAAAGTTAGCAGAAGGAAAGAAATCATAAAGATCAGATCAGAAATAAATGAAAAAGAAATGAAGGAAACGATAGCAAAGATCAATAAAACTAAAAGCTGGTTCTTTGAGAAGATAAACGAAATTGATAAACCATTAGCGAGACTCATCAAGAAAGAAAGGGAGAAGACTCAAATCAATAGAATTAGAAATGAAAAAGGAGAAGTAACAACTGACACTGCAGAAATACAAAATATCATGAGAGATTACTAAAACAACTCTATGCCAATAAAATGGACAACCTGGAAGAAATGGACAAATTCTTGGAAAAGCACAATCTGCCAAGACTGAACCAGGAAGAAATATAAAATATGAACAGACCAATCACAAGCACTGAAATTGAAACTGTGATTAAAAACCTTCCAACAAACAAAAGCCCAGGACCACATGGCTTCATAGGTGAATTCTGTCAAACATTTAGAGAAGAGCTAACACCTATCCTTCTCAAACTCTTCCTAAATATAGCAAGGGAGGAACACTCCCCAACTCATTCTACGAGGCCACCATCACCCTGATACCAAATCCAGACAAGGATGTCACAAAGAAAGAAAACTACAGGCCAATATCACTGATGAACATAGATGCAAAAATCCTCAACAAAATACTAGCAAACAGAATCCAACAGCACATTAAAAGGATCATACACAATGATCAAATGGGGTTTATACCAGGAATGAAAGGGTTCTTCAATATACGCAAATCAATCAACGTGATACACCATATTAACAAATTGAAGGATAAAAACCATATGATCATCTCAATAGATGCAGAGAAAGCTTTCGACAAAATTCAACACTCATTTATGATAAAAACTCTGCAGAAAGTAGGCATAGAGGGAACTTTCCTCTACATAATAATGGCCATATATGACAAACCCACAGCTAACATTGTCCTCAATGGTGAAAAACTGAAAGCATTTCCACTAAGATCAGGAACAACATAAGGTTGCTCACTCTCACCACTCTTATTCAACATAGTTTTGGAAGTTTTAGCCACAGCAATCAGAGAAGAAAAGGAAATAAAAGGAATCCAAGTCGGAAAAGAAGAAGTAAAGCTGTCACTGTTTGAAGATGACATGATACTATACATAGAGAATCCTAAAGATGCTACCAGAAAACTATTAGAACTAATCAATGAATTTGGTAAAGTATCAGGATACAAAATTAATTCACAGAAATCTCTGGCATTCCTGTACACTAATGTTGAAAAATCTGAAAGTGAAATCAAGAAAACAGTCCTATTTACCATTTCAACAAAAAGAATAAAATATATAGGAATAAACCTACCCAAGGAGACAAAAGACCTGTATGCAGAAAATTATAAGACACTGATGAAAGAAATTAAAGATGATACAAATAGATGGAGAGATATACCATGTTCTTGGATTGGAAGAATCAACATTGTGAAAATGACTCTACTACCAAAAGCAATCTACAGATTCAATGCAATCCCTATCAAACTGCCACTGGCATTTTTCACAGAACTAGAACAAAAAATTTCATAATTTGTATGGAAACACAAAAGACCCCGAATAGCCAAAGCAATCTTGAGAATGAAAAACGGAGTTTGAGGAATCAGGCTCCCTGACTTCAGACTATACTACAAAGCTACAGTAATCAAGACAGTATGGTACTGGCACAAAAAGAGAAATATAGATCAATGGAACAGGATAGAAAACCCAGAGATAAACCCATGCATATATGGTCACCTTATCTTTGATAAAGGAGGCAGGAATGTACAGTGGAGAAAGGACAGCCTCTTCAATAAGCGGTGCTGGGAAAACTGGACAGGTACATGTAAAAGTATGAGATTAGAACACTCCCTAACACCATACACAAAAATAAGCTCAAAATGGATTAAAGACCTAAATGTAAGGCCAGACACTATCAAACTCTTAGAGGAAAACATAGGCAGAACACTCTGTGACATAAGTCACAGCAAGATCCTTTTTGACCCACCTCCTAGAGAAATGGAAATAAAAACAAAAATAAACAAATGGGACCTAATGAAACTTCAAAGCTTTTGCTCAGCAAAGGAAACCATGAACAAGACCAAAAGACAATCCTCAGAATGGGAGAAAATATTTGCAAATGAAGCAACTGACAAAGGATTAATCCCTAAAATTTACAAGCAGCTCATGCAACTCAATAACAAAAAAACAGACAACCCAATCCAAAAATGGGCAGAAGACCTAAATACACATTTCTCCAAAGAAGATATACAGATTGCCAACAAACACATGAAAGAATGCTCAACATCATTAATCATTAGAGAAATGCAAATCAAAACTAGAATGAGACATCATCTCACACCAGTCAGAATGGCCATCATCAAAAAATCTAGAAACAATAAACGCTGGAAAGGGTGTGGAGAAAAGGAACACTCTTGCACTGCTGGTCAGAATGTGAATTGGTACAGCCACTATGGAGAACAGTATGGAGGTTCCTTAAAAAACTACAAATAGAACTACCATATGACCCAGCAATCCTACTACTGGGCATATACCCTGAGAAAACCATAATTCAAAAAGAGTCTTGTACCAAAATGTTCATTGCAGCACTATTTACAGTAGCCAGGACATGGAAACAACCTAAGTGTCCATCATTGGATGAATGGATAAAGATGCGGCACATATATACAATGGAATTTTACTCAGCCATAAAAAGAAACGAAATTGAATTATTTGTGGTGAGGTGGATGGACATAGTGTCTGTCATACAGAGTGAAGTAAGTCAGAAAGAGAAAGACAAATACCGTATGCTAACACATATATATGGAATCTAAGAAAAAAAAATGTCATGAAGAACCTAGGGGTAAGACAGGAATAAAGACACATACCTACTAGAGAATGGACTTGAGGATAAGGGGAGGGGGAAGGGTAAGCTGTGACAAAGTGAGAGAGTGGCATGGACATATATACACTACCAAACGTAAGGTAGATAGCTAGTGGGAAGCAGCCGCATAGCACAGGGAGATCAGCTCCGTGCTTTGTGACCACCTGGATGGGTGGGATAGGGAGGGTGGGAGGGAGGGAGACGCAAGAGGGAGGAGATATGGGAACATATGTATATGTATAACTGATTCACTTTGTTATAAAGCAGAAGCTAAGATACCATTGTAAAGCAATTATACTCCAATAAAGTTGTAAAAAATGAAGAAAAAAAAAGATTTCAGGTGACCTGTGCTTTTTAATAACTAGATGAACTTAGACAAATGCTTAATTTTTCTGCACCTCACCTACAATTTAGAGAGAATAACACCCACTTGACAGAATTACCAAGATTAGAAATATCTTATTTTGGGCAAAAGTAGAAGCTGAGTAACATTATGTATTTTTATGACTATATTATACATAATTATTTTAATATCATCCTTTCCTCTTAAGAACTTTATGAAACTGAATGAAAGGTCAATTCTAGCTTAACGACTTCATTAGTTTTTTCTTTATATATGATCCTTTTGCCCAGCCCTCAGCTAACAATTTAGTAGAGAGTTTGAAATCATTGCTTTTCCAGATAGTACTGTTGACCGAAAAGTTGAGAATTATGTTGTATTTGTGGTCAAAACTTAAGCCTGGGACACAGCCTCTTGGAATGCTCCGAGGGACTGTTCTGAAGAGGTAAAGGTGGAGCCTGGATACATAGGAATTTTTGCAACAAAGATCAAGTAGTCAGAACATCAAAAGATTACTTTTAGTTAAAGAAAATCAGACATCTCAAGTTAAGGAATTTAGCGTTTTTCTATGTTGGGAAGATGCAAGGGTCTGGACTCACTGAAATCATTCCTTTGATATGCACCTCAGCTGTCTGGGGCCAGTATCCTGTGCTTTCTCATCCTGAGACTCCTCAGGGTGGACAGTCTGGGGCGGCTGCAGTTTCTGACTGCTAGATGGGGGGTGTCCTTTTTCTATCCTTTAGTCCCTCAGGGCTCACTGTCCGGGCAGCTGTAATGTGATGGTTTGATGGCTGCAACATTCTTTGTTTACTGATGTGGTAGGCAACATTCTGCCACCGTTGTTAGAATAATGTTATCTTGGGTGAAAACATATAGAAACAAGAACTATGAGTAAAAATGAATGTGTTGATAAAACTAAACAAATTCATCTTTTAATCACCTTTTTGTATTTAGAATGTCATGATGCTAGCTAGCTGCCAGAACTCTGGCCCCAACCCTAGAATCTACGTCTACTCCTCCCTACTAACCCCTGTTGTCTAACTCCTAAATTCCTCAGTCACATATCAAGTCATTCTTAGCCTGGGCAACCTCCCTGAAGCAGTAGTTAGCATGTGCTAAATAATTTTCTTCTTCCTGATGTGGAATAACACTTCTTCCTGATGCAATAACTTTTCTTCATTCTACAAACTTGTAATAGGAAAAAAAAGAGGAGATACATCAATCTGAAGTTCCTATCGTGTAATATTGAAATATCATGTAACTAAATGAAATAATTCATTATTCAGCAAATAATCATTGAGCACTTTCCCTGGACCAGGCACTATTCATCAAAGTCTTTACACTCTGAGTTTCCATACACTGTGGGGTCAGCCATGCTGTGATTATCTCATTAGCCCAGGTCTTTTCCACCTCTGCTTCAAGATGATGATGGTGATATCCTCCTTTCTCACAATCACTCTGACATTTCACCCTGAGTCAGGCCCTGTGTAATCTCTTCTCTGATCACATGCCTCCATTTTCTTCCCATGGCAATTGTCCTCCATATTCCTGCCAAACTGTCTCCTGACTACTCTCATAAAAGTGTAGTGATGGCCATACCTCATCCCCACTCCCAGCTCAGAAAACTTTGCTGCCTCACCTTGTCTACTCAGAATCAATGCAGACCACTACACTGAGGGCCAACAAGCACGGCCACAACTTAACTCTCCTCCCTCATCTCCATTGGCTGTCCTTACTTGGCTAGGTTCCAGCCGAACTAAGCCTCAGGCCATCCCCTCAATGTGCGTTGCTTGGGTTATTCTTACTCCATCTCTATCTCAGGTCTTCTGCCCATCCAGAGCAAACACATCTCACTTGGAGGTATTCAGCTGCTGACATCTACCTGATTCACTGGGATTTCATTTGAATCCCGCTTTGAATTTTTGGATGAAACTCAGGTACATTCCCAAGTTTTAGAATCTGTTAGTCAATTTGAAATTTTACTGTTTGTATATTTCTTTATGGAAGAGGAAAGGTGCAATAGAAAGACTCAGAACTATCCTAGCTCTGCCAGTCCTAACTGGGTAACCTCAGGGAAGTCACCATAACCTCTCCCTGAGCCTCAGTTTCTTTACCTATAATCTGTGATAAAAATAATGCCAACTTCACAAGGTTGTGAATGTGTATAAAATGAGATGAGATACTTAAAAGCACTCAGTAATAGTGTAGGCATACAATAGGCCCTGAAAAGAAAATACAACACTCAGGAAATAAAACAACATTGCATATTACTAAAGTTTTATATGGGAATGTTTGGAGGGGCAAACATCCTTCTTTGTTAGAGTACGGTATCTCAAAGCAGGTTCCGAAGTTTCATAAGATAGTACAGGAAAAAAAGAAAAGCATCTATGGTTAAATAATTTTAGAAATGTTCAGTTAAAAATAATTCAAAATGTTTCTTTATCACAATTAAAAATAATTCAAAATGTTTCTTGAATTAAAAATAATTCAAGATGTTTCTTTATCAAAATGTTTCTTTATCTCAGAATCCTAGACAGTCACAGAATGCGGTACGTGATGGAACTTCTTGCATTAAATGGAGAGGAACTTTAGCATCATGGGGGTTGGACATGAGGGAAACCAAAGCAACAGGGCAGAACTGGGAGCAGAAGAGAAAGACCTGCAACAGTAACACGTGAGTCAAGAAAAGGCAGGTTCAGGTTGGGTGGGGAGGCTTGGCGAGAAGCAAGCTGTTCCCCTTTCCCCCTCCCATCTCCAAGCAGAGAATGAGTGTGCAGTGTTTCGTAAACTTATCTGATCACAGAACACTGATCTCACGCTCTGTCTCACAGGGCTGGTGTTCCTCTTCGTACAGTTTGGCAACTTTTCATCAGGAGCGGTGGTAGGATAAATGGGAGTGGTGTGGATGGCAGTTGTGGGGGTGGGTGGAGAGAGACACTTATTAACTGATTTAGTATCATACTTGTGGATTCCTTTACTCCTTACCTAGGTACTGCTACCTCCGTTTTTGCCTTTTTCCATTTTTCTGAGCCTCGCCTGAAATGAAGTACGTGTGTTTTTTTGTTTTCTTTTCTTTTGTTTTTTAACATGGCTTTAACAGAGCAGAGTGAGATCATGCTCATAACCAAGTTGTAACCAAAGAGCCTGGTTGGTAATGACGAGGTCCTGAGATTATCCCCTCTGGTGAGTCCTCTCTGACCAATGCCCCACCCCAACCTGAGCTGGGTAGGGTTGGATAGCTCTCTTAGGTGCTTCCATAGCCGTTTCCTATAGTAACTTTAATCACGCATGATTGCAATGATTTCTAGAAATTTACCTTCTCACCAGACAGTAAAATTCTTGAAATCAGAAGTGGCACTTTTATGCACTTGGAATATTACCAGCAGTCGATACAGGGCCTGTTGGCATGTACGTGCTCAACAAGTAACTTATGAATGAACTGGCTGGTAAAAGGGAAAGAAAAATGGACTAATACCAATTAAAAATCACAAAACACACATTGTAAGCTGCTCTATTATAGGGAAATCTATTATAGGGAAGTTCCCTTAAACTCAGGACAGCTTTAGACAGAGAATTAAGGGACCTGAGTCCTAGCCTTGATGTTGCTACAAATTAGCTCAGTCATTATAAACAGATCAAGTCTTCTCTCTGACTCAGTTTCATCAGGAGCAGAAGGATAGAATTTATACTCTGCCTTTTTCCAAACAGGACTGAAGGTGACTCTTGAGACTACCTCCAGCTCTTGACCAATATAGTTAAACTCGTGAGAGTCCTGAGAATAATACTCTTTTAATGAGAAAGGTTTCTCACATTGAAAGTTTAAGTATGAGGCATTTATTTAACCAGTCATTTACTAGAACGAGTATGCTCCATCTACATGATTAGCCATAAGTTTTTGGTTGCAAAAATCAGAAACTCATTGAATTACCTAGGTCCTCTGAAGGGTAGCTCCCAGAAGTAACAGAATTGCTAAAAGATTAAGGCCACACCAAGAACCTAGAAAATGAAATTAGACTCTGAAACACCATCAGGTCAGCTTCATTTTCTCTATATGCCCAGCAGCTTTTTGCATATAAAAAGGGAGATAGCTACCAGCAGCCTCTGGGCTTACATCCTCACACCTTTGCCACCCAAGAGAAAAGGCCTCCTACCCTCAAACTCAGTTGGAGGAATCCTGGGGAAGAACGCTAATAAGTTTGGCTTCAGTCACGTGTTTATGCTTGAGACTAAAGCAACTCTGAGTCCCGGAGAGAAGCAGTACTAGAAGGGACCCCATTTAGGTCATGTAGACACTATTGGCCAATTTCTGTGATTTCAGAGACAGAATACGTAGGAGATGGAAACTTACATTCGGACAACCTTTAGGAAGAGCTGAAGGGGAATGGTGGGAGTAAGAGAAGAAAACTGGCCAGGGAGGAATCATTGCAAAAATCAGGAAACCCTCAGTGGTATTTACTATTATCGTTTTATGGACATTTGCAATCAACTACAACAATGCAGATATATGCATTAACATTTTAGACAGATACAAGCAATGATTTATAAAAGGAATAGAAAAATATTTTTCCACAAAGCTGTGCATTATCAAACAGATATATATCTAGTGGCGTCTAAAAACTTCAACATATGCAGAATAAGTGGACAATTGAGGCTCTTATATTGGAAATACAAAAAGAGAAATGCGAAGTTGAACCATAAATGGCCTGACAAGAAGTACCTCTTCAGAAAGGTATAAAGTAGTTGCTTAATCATTTTCTTCTGGAAAGAAAAGGGAACAAAAGAGGCTTCTCGGAGCTTAAAACTTAACCTCAGTTCTGATTTTCTATTTTTTTCATAGAATTCTACTGAATTAAATAGATTCAAAAGGACAATAACTTTTCCAGATAAAGGATGTTTCTGGTTCAAATGTAAACTTTAAAAATATTGACTTTGTTCCTGAGAACTACTTAAGATGTATTACATGCTTTCTTGCATCATAAAATATTATTCTGAAGACAATTTAGCTCTTTTTGCTGACCTGGGTACCTTTTACTTTTTTTTTTCCTCCTCCCGCTGGCATTATGTATATGTAGCTATAGGTCTGTAGCTAATAAGCCAATTCTATGGGTTGACACTTTAAGGATAAATATGGCTTAAAAGGGATAGGATGGAATTCTGTTTAATATATACACATTTCTGGTTAGAAAGGAAACAGACAAAATGCTAAAAAGTGAAATCAATTGGTGGTTTGATTACAGATCATTTTAATCTTCTATTTTATAATTCTGGTTAAAGTTAAAGTTTATAACTTTAAAGTTAAAGTTTTAAATTTTAACTTTATAATTATAAATAATTATATAATATCTATATATATATATAAAATATAAATATTTTATATATATATATATATAAAATATATAAAAAATATAAAGTTAATAAAATTTTAACTTTATAATTATAAATAATTATAAACTTTAAAGTTAAAGTTTATAATTCTGGTTAAAGTTCCGCATAAGGAGTATGTATTTTTTAATATTCACATTCAAAGGTGCAGAACAAAGAACAAACAAAGAGAGTGATTAATTTTGAACCATGAATAGTGTAGGAAGTCTTAATATCTTTATTTTACCCATACAACAGGAAGGAAAGAGAACATCTATAAATATTTCATGAACTATAAAATAGAAATATATAAAAAGGAATGGAAAATTATGTAGGTTTTCCTCACAGATGAAAAACTATCCATAAGATTGAATCTAGAAAAAAACGACAGGAAGCTCAAAAACAGAAATTCTAACTATACAATCATGAGTAACCCAATGAAAAAGAAACAGGAAAGAGATCTTAAGAAAACAGTTTGACTACAGGAATATCTCAGGTAAGATCAGGTTTAAAAATAACATGCCTAAAAGCTAGAAGGAGAAGGGAAGTGAACTCAGAACAGATTCAAGGGTGGTCTGAACTCACCCAAATTGGGTCAGGAAGCTCAAACCAAGTCTAAGGACATGCCTGCAGAAGGTGCTAAAGGCAGAAGAAGACGGTATTGGGGTTTATTCAGAGCAAAGTGTTATCACAAAGGGAAAGACTAATGCTTGAAGGATGTGGTGTGAGGCAAACAGATGACCTAGAGAAGGCAGAGCTAACACAGCAAACTAACTTCGTTTTCTCCTGTAAGAAAGATTTCAGATTGAATGATCAGAACACTGCCTTTCGCATCTTAGGTGTAGTATAATGCCCCCATAATGTCCTGTGGACAAGGTGGCTATATGTTGGCTCCAAAGTAAAATGGGTAAATTTAATTGTCTCAAATGGTGCCTGAGGACTACTAATTATTTAATTACATTAAACAAGAATAGTTTCTAAGGTAGTGGCACATAGCTCAAACCTCTGACCTCATGAAGAATTAACCTCATTTTTTTATCAGAAGTTTGGAGGAAGTCAAAAAAGGCATACTTAGCAAATTTTTCTTTGACTTAAAGATAAGAAACAGACTGACACGATGATGAAATTGGGATTTTAGAGTGTTTTCATACAAACACTTCTATTCATTGTTGGCAAGTATAAGTTAGCTTATCGTTTTGGAAAGAAGATATGAAGTTATGTAATAAGAACCATAAAAATGTCCATTCTCTTTGATCCAGTAATTCTACTAAGAATAAAGCCTAATAAAATAATCTTAAATGTATAAACTATTTTATGTAAAAAGTATGCATCATGACATTATTTATAATAGTGAAAGTTTAAAGCTACCCAAAGATAGGGTTAGTTACTGGGGATTAATTATAAGAGTTATTATGGTGTATTCTTAAGATGGAACATTATTCAGTTATTAAATTATATTTACAAAAAGCTTACCATGAAAAAGTTCTCATGATAAATTTAAAAGTTGCATATAATATGATGTAGTTAAGAAATATGATAATGTTAACAGTGATTAATCCTGTGTGGGAGCTTTTTTGTGATATTTTTCATTAACTTCCATTTCTCCTAAACTAGACAAGATTTGTTTTCTCCATTTGGCATTTCCATTCCTGCCCTGGCTATTCTATTTACATAATATGCAACATTTCCTCTTCCTTTCTGACGGAATCCTGATTGTAGGTAACCAAAATTTGATTTTCCTGTCTTCCTTGTGCTAAGGGTAGTTGTGGCTAATGAAATACAAGCGCAAGTCAACTGGGTGGGGCTTCTAGTAAAATTTATTTTCTGAACTTCAAAACAGAGGGGGAGTGCAGACACAGTTGTTACGTGCCTTTTGCTCTCAGTCTTTCCAGAAAACTTATTACTGCCTAGAAACCATTACTGCAGGCTATCCCCGAGATTTCTACCTCCTGGGGTACATGACCACTGAGTGTAGATGGGACCTGTAAACATGATGGAATCGTCACTCCCTTGATTACGTTACCTTATATAAGACTCCACCATAGCCAACTGTAAAGAGATTCTCCTGCCATGTTGTGAAAAGGCCACGTGGCTAGGAACTGAGGTCAGCCTCTAGAACCTAAAAGCAACCCCCAGCCAACAGCCAGCTGTCACTGTTCTTAGAGTCTCTTTCAAATTTAGATGGACATAACCCTTCCTGAAATTCAAACTTTACTTTGGTAAGCAAAATAATAGATTAAAAGTGAAACTGGAATCATAGATTGAAGCCTCAGAATAAAATTTAACAGACATTCATATAAAATCCTACACTTGGGTTCAAATTATCAATAGCTTAAATGCATAAGACCTTACCTGACAGTCTATTATTTGCAAAAAAAGGGGGGACTTTTAGATGTCCATGAGTTCATCATGTGTCAACAGTTTGATCCAGCTGTTCAAAGAAATTAGTACAGTACAATACTATCGAAAATAGAAATGTGACTTAGGCAAGGTAAGTTAAAGCCTTATCATACCATGCTTCTATGTCTGGTATGTTGTCAACAGATCTGGACACTACATTCAAAAAATGCATATGGACAGATTACAGACTATCCAGGTAGGAGAACCAGATGGTGTTTTTAAAGCCATTTCACATGAACAGGCAGGAGCTCTTAACAAAGAGAAGGCTTACAAAAGAGTGAAAAAGCATTCTGTGCTGGGCATTTGCGAAAGCCAAGTAAGTAGATGCTGGAAACATTCTAAATTTCAAAGTGCTCTACAAATGTTAAATATTATCATTTTGAACATTCTTGGCAAATAACAGCAGACTTTCAATCTACATGATGAATTTCATTTACAAGGTTTCTAGATATTCTGGCCCTTTCATAGACCTGAAACTTGAATTTAGATTTAGTTAGATTTGAATAACTCCAGCCAGTCTAAAACCTAGTGAAAGCCATGCTCCAATCATACCTTAGATACCTAAAAGGAAGTGCACGGTTGACAGCATAGAAAGAGACAATCGCTTAGTCATCTTACTTGCCTACTTTGATTTTCAGACCCACTAACTAGCAGAAACACAGTGAATAAATCTAATTTTTGATGATATATGTATAGAGGGAGCACCAATGCTGTGCAATCTGTTTTTTGGTTTTTGTTTTTTTTTTTTCCTTGTCCAACATCTTCCCACTGTACTAACTCAGAAGAGTAGCACAGGAAAAGAAGATGAAAACTCAGGCTAGTTCAATGTAACCTTATTAGGATTATACTACACTGAGAAGAGTCCACTCTCTTTTTTGAAGTATGTATTCCTTCTACACCTTCCTCTCTCTGTGGCCTTATTTTCTTGTCTAAATGTTGGGAGTGCCCAGAGATCAGTCCTTGGTCCTCTTACCTGCAGCCTGGACTTCTCTATTATACTCCAGAATCATATACAACTACCTACTCGACATCTGCTTTTAGATGTCGTCCAGATTTTAACATACACATAACTGAGTCTTGATCATTCTCCCCATGGACCCATCCACATCTCAGGACCCCTAGCTCAGAAAGTGGCAACTCAACTTTTCCAGTTGCTCAGGACAAAAACTGTGGAGCCATTCCCAAATCTTCTCTTTCTTTCATAATCTTCTTCCAAATTGTCAGTTAACCCTGTCTGCTATATGTTCAAAATTACATATAGGGTTTGACTACTTCCCATGATTTTTCTTCTCTAGATATGCAATAGAGTCCTAGCTAATCTCCTGCTTCCAACCTTTCCCACTATAATCCAAGCTCAATATAGCCACCAGAATGACTGTTTAAATCAAATCATATCTCTGATCACACCCAACGTCTTCCCTTCTCATTCAGAGCAAAACCCGAAGTTGTTACAATGTTCTAAAGACTGAACAGGACCCCATCACCTCTTACCTCATCTCTGTCTTCCTAGTAAAGCACAGCCACAGTGCCTCTGCCTGTGCTCTACCCTCTTCCTGGGCCATTCCCCTCCCAGGAATCTATATGACTCAATACTGTCCCTCTTTCTAATCTTTAATTTTAAAAATACCTGAGTGAAACCTTCCCTGGTCACCTGTCTAAAATTGCTCTCCTCTCTGTGAATTCCTGCCTACGATCCGATGCATTTATGCCACTTAAGCTCTAGACTCCTTCCCTGCATTAATGATCTCCCTAGCACTTAGCTCCACCAGACAAACTATACATCGCACTTACTTATCTTTCTATTACTTGTGTCCACCACTACAATGCAGGCTCCAAGAAGGCAGGGATTTTATCTTTTTTGTCCAGGTAGAGCCCTTCTGCCTAACACAGTGTCTGTCACATGGAGGAGAGTTACTCAGTGATTCTTTAAAGAATGAATAAATGAAACAATAAAATACAGAGTTAGACAAGATGATTTGGAAGTACTCTCCAAATCTAATTTTCCTGTGTTTCCATGCAATGTAGAAGACATAATGACATGATAATTGGGGAATTGAGTATGGGTTTCTATGACAGTGGTAACACAAGACCTCTTCAGATTTTGCTAATTTGAATTTACTGCTTGTGTATGTTCTTCTTTACAAAAATTTGAAACATAAGAGCTACACTTATAACCAGATCAAACAGACAGTGATAATTCTCTTTCCAAAGGAACTCACCCAGGGAGAGCTGCCATAATGAGCCCCTTGAGGTTGCATTTAAAAACGGGATTTACACACAATGTTTCAGAAACACACTGTATAGGTAATGCTAGGCATCCACTGCTGACACCCACCTTCTCTTTCATTTTGGAAACCCTGAAGAACATGAAAGCTAAATGACTTGCTTTATGATTCACAAAGATTGTGCCTACACTAGAAAATTCAAAGTGACCCAAGAATTAGAAAAGTTCTCAACAGAACTTCCTTCTCCTGAAGCAACCTGTGACAGGCAAATTTATTCTCAAAAATGATTCCTCTTCATTTAGTTCAAGGACATGGATTTAAAGCTCTTGATTTTTCTGTCAGTGGCTTTGCTACAGTGTTCCTAGAACAATCTAATCACTTCAGAATACCCCTGGACACGTCAGGCTAACCTCGTCTTTGACCAGCACCCCAGCACGTTAGGTCAGTGAGCAGGGTGCTGAGGAGGGGCTGCTGCTACTTTCCACTTATGTCTAACGGGCTATTGATTCCCACCCGCCAATCCCAGCAAGCTCTCCCAAGAAATCAATACCTCACTAGTCAGTGAAGCAGAAAGAGGTGAAACAAGGCCTTGGAAAGGCAGGGCTGCTGCCCACAAATCTAAGGGTGCTTCAGAGATGGCACACAAGAGACATCAAAGAAGGTGAAGGACCACTGAACAGGGACAAGCAAAATCAACACTGAAGAAAATGAAGAAGCACAAGAAGGGAGAAAGCAAACATGTCTCATTAACAAAACCCCTCCTGAAACAAGGAAGCAACCCCTTCCAGAAGGTTCTGACAATGGTTTTGAGAGAGGAGACAGAGGCTTTGCCATGATTTTTCTTTTAGAAGGAGAAAGCTGGGATAGAAAGCACCAGCTAGATCCAGAATCAATCAGACCTGAGTTTAAATCCTAGCTCTGGTACTCCTTTGGGTAAGTGACTTAAATCCCGCTGTACTTCAGTTTCCACATTTAAAATGAAGATAAAATAACCTTAATTTTAAAAGAAACTGTCATGAATTAAATTATATAATGACTAAAATTGAGTCAGAAATAAACAATTAGCAAAAGGTCAAAGACCATGGGCACCTTCCAGTTAAAGACAGCAGACTGAGGGAATATATTTATTTATTTTCTTTACCAAAATTCTGAAAAAATGATTTCAAAGAAGCAAAATATTTCAAATAGAATCTCAGGAATTAAAAGAATGAGGAAATGTGCACAAGCATTCAAGAGATTTCAACACATTTTTAGAAATCTGAAAGTAACGGAGAGTAGTAGATTTACTAGGGTGTACATAGCATGGTCTATAGGGTTTGTAGAGGGAGATATGAACAATCAGAGAGCTCAATAATTCCCACAGAATCCAAAAGAGTCCCAAGACTCAAATATTGGGAGTGGTTGAAATCAGGAGGACTAGTTGAAGGTCAGAATGGGAAATGTCAACCACATCCCTTCCCCATACTTCCATGTAGAATACCAGCAGCTAGTCATCGACACCCCAATTCAAATACTGGTTTAACTTCTGAATAAACCAAAGAGAAAAGACTTGAGACTAAAGACATACCAACTAATTTCCCCATGTGGGTGGTATGGGATTGAAAAAGGAATTAATTAAAAGTCTGTCAATATGGCAGCTGGGCTATTACTTTTCCCCTCACAGAACTCTTGCATCTTCACCCTTAGCAGAGAAAAGAGTTCTTTTGAGAAAAGACCTCTGAGAGCTGACATCTAGGAGTCCCCAGTGACTACTAACCTAAAGTGAAATCCACTAGTCAGTAATCAACGTAGCCTCTAATCAACAAGCCTACTTATACACACAGAGCTTGGTATCTGCTTTTGATGGTCTTGTTTCTAAACATGAATGTTCTTCCAAGAATCATCAGATGTTCAAGGGGAGCAATCAACATAAAAGAAAAGAACAAAATGGGCTGAAAAATAACTACTGAAATAGGTAATGTGAGAAACAAACCAAAAAAAAGTTAAGAAACTAATTGGTATCTCCACAAATACAGGAAGCTATTACATTCTTCACTAAGAATAGGATGCTACAAAAAAGAACAATCAGCAAATAGGAAATCTCTTCCAAATTCAAACTATGATTGCTGAAGTAAAAAATTATAATAAAAGAATAGGAATTAAGTCAAAATATATAAAGACTAAAATAAAAATTACAAACTGCTGAAAATATGAGAAAAAAAGTGTAGTAGGTTCACAGACTCAATTCAAAAAGTTACATCAAACTAGGAGTTCCATAAAGAAAGAACAGCAACAACAACAACAAATAGGAAGGGGGGAAAACTACCAAAGAAATAACCAGGAGTAAAGAGATAATCCCCAAAACTGCCTTAAAAAACAAAACAGCATACGTACAAAGCTTTAAGAACCAGAATGGTCTGAAATGTCTAAAGCACAATGCTAAATGCTATACTACAATGGAGCAATGCCTTCAAGGCATAGGGGAAATCATTTTCAACCTAGAATTCTATACCCATATAAACAGTTAAAATTGTGTGAGGGTTAAATACACATTCTTGAAGATATCAAGGACTCAGAAATGCCCATTCAGCTCTTCCTAAGCAACTGCAGGAAGTTATGTTCCAGTAAAACAAGAATATAAAACTGGGACCCAGGCAGCAAGCTATCCTACTCAGGAGAATGACAAAGAAAAGTCCCAGGATTACAGCTGGGTTGGGGCTCCAGGGCAGTCAAATTGGATGAAGAAAACAGAGGACTCTGGAATGGAGGCCACCAGGACAAAAGTAGTCTTGATAGAATAAATAATATGGTGGACATTTTTCCAAAAACCCTAAGGAAGAAAGATGGCAAATTATGTGAGTGAATAATGTTTTCCTATCTCATAATACGTACTATGATTTTTGTTATAATTCAGCTACAGGAAGTGATAGAAATCTACTGGTAAAATGGGATGGGAGTTAGCAGTCAAGTAAGAAAGGTAAATCCTCATTTAGTATAGTGGGTTATCAGCGGGTATGTCTAAAAGTATCACATCAAGGAATAGCAATATTAGACTATTAGGTAGACATATGGAAGTGAAAAAATAACAGGAACAGAGGGATCTGGGTTCTAATTCTGGCTCTGTCACTTGCTATTTAACTTCTCTAAGCCTCAGCTCCTTAATTCGTAAAATGGACATAATAACAGCACCTAGTTCACAATGGTTTGGGGAAAGTAAGTGAAATGATTCAGTAAAGCACTTAAAACAAGGCCTGGTAAGAAGAGTAAGAATGTATTTCATAAATATACATTTTTACTATTATTCATAATAGTAAGTCTCTGTGGTCTTGTATTGACAATTTTCTGATGACTAATAAAGCTAGGTAACTGCGATAGTGACATGTTCTTACTTAGATATCTTAGGATAAAGATGATATTTGTTTTTCTCTGTTTGGCTCACTTCACTTAGTATGATCATCTCCAGGTCCATCCATGTTGCTGCAAATGGCATTATTTCATTCTTTTTATGGCTGAGTGATATTCCATTGCATATATATACCACATCTTCTTTATCCATTCATCCGTTGATGGACACTTAGGTTGCTTCCATGCCTTGGCTATTGTAAATAGTACAACACTGTAAATCAACTATATTTCAATAAAAAAGTAAAAAGAGTTCAGGCTTTGAAAGCCATCGGGCCTACTCAACTCTGAGTAGTTGCAACTACTCAGCTCATCGGGCTTCCCTGGTGGCGCAGTGGTTGAGAATCTGCCTGTTAATGCAGGGGACACGGGTTCGAGCCCTGGTCTGGGAGGATCCCACATGCCGCGGAGCAACTGGGCCCGTGAGCCACAACTACTGAGCCTGCGCGTCTGGAGCCTGTGCTCTGCAACAAGAGAGGCCGCGATAGTGAGCGGCCCGCGCACCACAATGAAGAGTGGCCCCCGCTTGCCGCAACTAGAGAAAGCCCTCGCACAGAAACGAAGAACCAACACAGCAAAAATAAATTAATTAATTAATAAACTCTACCTTAAAAAGAAAAAGTTTTAAGAAGATGAAAAGCCTTGTCCTTGCTTTTTAAGACACCCACCGATTCCTGAAGGTGGCTTCCATATGCACCTCTGCACAAACCTGCTAAAAAGGAGCTCCTCCCAGTGGTCCCCTTGGATCTTCCTTTGGGGACTCTCTTAGCCTGGGTGACTCAGATCAAATATCAAGGAAGTTGCCTCATTCTCAGGTAGAGGTAACACCTTCTCCCTCAAGTGCTCTCACAGCTCTTATAGAATCCACCAGTTGTTTTTTTTAACATCTTTATTGGAGTATAACTGCTTTACATTGCTGTGTTAGTTGCTGTTGTATAACAAAGTGAATCAGCTATATGTATACATATATCCCCATATGCCCTCCCTCTTGCGTCTCCCTCCCACCCTCCCTATCCCACCCCTCTAGGTGGTCACAAAGCACCGAGCTGATCTCCCTGTGCTATGAGGCTGCTTCCCACTAGTTATCTATTTTACATTTGGTAGTGTATATATGTACATGCCACTCTCTCACTTCATCCCAGCTTACCCTTCCCCCTTCCTGTGTCCTTAAGTCCATTCTCTACGTCTGCGACTTTATTTCTGTCCTGCCCCTAGGTTCTTCAGTACCATTTTTTTTTTTTTAGATTCCATATATACGTGTTAGCATACGGTATTTGTTTTTCTCTTTGTGACTTACTTCACTCTGTATGACAGACTCTAAGTCCATCCACCTCACTACAAATAACTCAATTTTGTTTCTTTTTATGACTGAGTAATATTCCATCGTATATACGTGCCACATCTTCTTTATCCGTTCATCTGTCGACAGACACTTAGGTTGCTTCCATGTCCTGGCTATTGTAAATAGAGCTGCAATGAACACTGTGGTACATGACTCTTTTTGAATTATGGTTTTCTCAGGGCATATGCCCAGTAGTGGGATTGCCGGGTCATATGGCGAATCCACCAGTTTTAATGGAACTTCCTACTGTATTGTAATTATTCATTTTTATGGGTTTTCTTCCAGGAGACTGAGAACTTCTTAATGAGAAGAAACTGTGCCCTTTATCACCAGTACCTCAGTGCTTAGCAAAGTGCCTACCTGAATACACAGTAGGTATTCAAGGAATACACCAGGAATGAATAAATGAATGAATGAGTGAGTGAGTGAACAAAGTCTAACACAATGCATCTTAACCAGTGTGCACATCAAAATCACCAAAGGACTGTTTTGCAAAAACATACGATCTATGCCCCTCCAGACATCTCCGAGAGTAGGGCCGAGGCATCTGCAGTGCATTGTAACAAGCTCCTCAGGTGTTCCCGATGTACAGCTCTGTTCAAGAATCACGTCATTGTATAGAGTTCTAGACTAGATCTGAAGTCTAGGCCTCATTTCTGCAATGAAAATCATTGAAAAGCCTCTCTGGAACTCTGTTTATTAGTTTTAAAAAAGGACAAATATGATATTGTGTGCAGCTCAAATGACAGTAGCTGAAACAAGAGGTGCATGTAAAACAAGATTATGAGAATTTCAATGAGGAGGAAACCACTAAATTCTGGTTCTCGGGTGTGAAGGAGGAATATGCTGGCTAATAAAATCTACAGGCTGATGACAGATTCTTGCAGCATGCTATGTGGAATCACCATGCAAAGAATCCTGCAGTTCCCAGTTTGGGCCCAAGGCACTAAGGAGGACTGCTTCCCTCATCTTCATTTTTCTTCTCTACTTCCCGCTTCACACTGTGGGGCACTGTAATCTCCCTGCTGTGCAAAGTGTCTAGAGAGCTTTCTGGATAAAAGGAGTTACATAATGTGGAGTCCTCCTGGGAAATACAGCAGTAAATTAAGTTTTCTGCTTCTTCACAGTTCTCTAAGGACAGAAATACTCCACAAGGGGCAGGGAAAAGTATAATATGGTAAAGGAATCTTCTGAATAAGTGCTTGAAAAGCAGTGCTGCAAACCATTCTGTTCCATCCAATAAACACTGATCATGTGATCACCCACCATGTACAAGCCAACGTGCTGGTGGGTAACCAGGAGGATTTCACAGTGCAGCGCAGGGACCAGGTCCATAAAGAAAGAAGTTTAACATATGTGGCAAGAGATAGGAGAGACTACCTGAGAGCCAGTAACAGATGATGCTTGAGCCTAGTTCTGAAGGAAGAGTGAAAGACAGGTGAGTAAGTGTAGGAAGCATGTTCCAGGAAGGGGGAATTCCGAGATGTGAACTTGATGCAGTTTGGTATCACTAGGTGATGAATGGAGGGACAACGTAGCCAGGGATAGACCTGGAGAGGCAGAGAAGAGCCTTACTATGGGGGTTTCTGTGCTCAGGAACTTGGGGTTTCTGAAGGATGAATAACCTGTTTCTATGGGTATATGGCTTGGATGTCTGGGTGGATGTAAGTTCTCCTAACCAGATGATCTGATTTGCAGAAGAGCTAATAAATTCAGTTTCCAACATATTGGATTTGAAGCGTTATCTAGGTGAGATCCAGGGGGAGATCCAGAGGGACGTAGAAGTCTGAAGTTTGGGAAAGAAGACACGGCTGCAGGTAGAGATCCAGGAAGAAATCTGACTCCAGAAGAAGAGTCTGATTGTATTTAATCATTCCCTGAGTCTGGGAATGGGAACTGTGGTCTACTAGTGAAGACCAGAGACCATATTCCGTCATGATCTGAACTCCACTGCACCCAGGCAATATTTTCATTCCCAAACGCACCAGGATTCTACTTGCTTTTTCCATCCTCCTTCACCTACACTTTTCCATACAGCTCACCTCTGCTGCAGATTAAGCTCAAGATAGGATAGAACCTCAGAAGCATCCTCCCGTCTTTGAAATTCTGAAAGATAGGCCTTTTTTCCTTAAAAGGTTTTTACAGAAATAAGTATGATGGGGAGCTAGAACAGGATTTTTTAAAAGTGCAAACATGGGGGCTTCCCTGGTGGCGCAGTGGTTGAGACTCTGCCTGCCAATGCAGGGGACACGGGTTCGAGCCCTGGTCTGGGAAGATCCCATATGCCGCGGAGCGACTAGGCCCGTGAGCCACAACTACTGAGCCTGCGCGTCTGGAGCCTGTGCTCCGCAACAAGAGAGGCCGCGAGAGTGAGAGGCCCGCGCACCGGGATGAAGAGTGGCCCCTGCTCGCCACAACTAGAGAAAGCCCTCGCACAGAAATGAAGACCCAACACAGCCAAAAAGAAAATAAAAGAAAAAAAAAAGTGCAAACATGGAAATCTTACAAAGATTTCAGACTCTCCCTACCTCTAATTTTGGCTCCCTTTCTTAGACGCACCAGGAAACTCATCAAGTCCTTCTGAACTCTTCTTCTGTCCTTTAGAATAGAGCTTATACCGCCCTCCCTTCAGTCTCCAATTTCCTCTAACTAAGCTCATCATTTTTCCTGCTTTTGGTTCCTGTTTCCAGACCATGCAGAAGAGCAACACACTCCCAGGGGCAACATCTCTCATCACACACAGTGATCCTCAAAGGGGATCGGGGGACAGCAATGTACCATCGACAGAGGCATTTTGCAAAAATCTGAGGAGAAAAGGCTCCCTGGTCCCTTCATCCTGGTTCTGACACTCTACCCCAACAAAGAATTCCTGCTCTAGCTGAACAGAACTTTTTCTCCAGGAATCCCCTAATTCTAACACATTTTTCTAAAGATACCATTAGAGAGGAATTAAGCAATTGAAGGCACATGGGCTGGCTTTAGAACAGGGTCCATGCTTCAGTGGGCAGGATTGTCTGGGAAGCCCCTGAAACTGAGAGCAATTTCTGCATGCATGTATATTTTCTTTAGAAAGACCAGTCATTTATTGCATACTAATCTTCCAGGCATTTCACGCTTATTAGCACAAATTCTTATAACTACCCCATAAAGTATTATCTCCATTTTTCATATGAGAAATGGAAGCTCAGCATGATTAAGGGTTTGGCCCAAAGCCACATAGCTGTGGGTCTGAGGCAAGAGCCTGACCCCTATCTACATGGCATCCAAGCCCACACTCGCCATACTCTGCCAAAGTGCCCGTCCGTGCTTCTCAGGGCCCTTTCTCAGGTTCAGAAATCCATGGTGATCCTAGAGCCTGGGTCCAGCTGAGGACAGGGTTGTTTTTCTGGGACCAGAAAGACACAATCACTCAGAGTGACTCACACCCTGCCTCATCTCTCTAAGCAATGCCCATCCATTAGAAGAGAGGGCTGAGCCACATCATGTAAGCCGGCCCAACAGTTAGCTATCTAACTGGTGCCCCAGACATGTAGGTGGGAGAGAGGAAGTCCCTTAAGGAAATCTGTAGGGGCTATATGGTGTGAGTAGGAAGAGAACAAAGATGTGGAAAATCTGGAATTTCCTAAGGCGAAGACCATAGAAGGATCGAGACAGAAGGAACTGCATGTGAAAAGGCATGGAGATGAGTACTGGAAATGCTAAAATTCAGAGATTAAAGTATTAGGTGGGTGGGGAACAGAGAAGGCAAAACTCTGCCTTGTGTCAAACCATGTCCCTTAGCCTCAAACCCTCGGGCAGAGAATCCTTAATAGACTAGAGAAGCCTGAACCCAAAGACTCAACAGTTTCTTTTTTATTATTTGTTTATATCTTTATTTATAATTTTATCTCTGTCACTGTAAAAGCAATATAATCAAATTTTTAAAAAATGGAAACCAGAAACATGAAAATAAAATCACCCACAATCCCACAATCTAACAAGAGTCATCATTTGGCAAGAATTAACTCCTAACTTTTTTCATACAATTGCATACTTGGTAAACATACAAAACTCAAAAGACCACCCTACTTGATTTTTCTTAAAACTGCCAACAAACTAACAGGAACTTTTAGTCAGGTAGTGCCTTTTCCTTAGACGATTTAGAAAATTCTAACATAAAGCATGATATCTGGGGTTTCGCAGCCTCAGTACTATTGACATCTTGGGCCAAATCATTCTTTGGAGGGGTGGGAGTTGGGAGGCTGTGTGTTGTGCACCGTAGGATGTTTAGCACCATCCCTGGCTTCTACCCACTTGATGTGAGTAGCACCCTCCGCTCCCTGATCAGTTATGACAACCAAAAATAGTTCTAGACATTGACAAGATCACCCCTGTTAAGAAGCACAATTAAATAATACTAAAAACAATCATTTAACAAAAATATGTCTGTGCCTTATTGGGCCTGGTCTTTTCTGGAGGAGGGATGAGCTCTGTCTTGATCCTGTCTGAAAACAAAGATTCCTTGTATGCTTGTTCTCGTGAATCTCTGTGAGGTAGAAGATATTCGGAAAGTAAGGTGTCTTATCTTTGAGCCCACCAATGATTAATTACTAAAGACTCCCTACTGCTAAATCCAGGGGTGTTTCTCCCTTTCCTGTCTCACACCCAGAGCTGGATGTGTTTGGACAAAACAATATGAACAAAGAATGGCAACTGCCTCTGCCTTGTACAGTCCATACAAAGGGAATATCAGGACAAAAGCACAGAGATGAGGGAAAGGCAAGTGGCTGGCAATGTACATGCGAGAAAAGGCCCCTTCATTATTCAGTCCCTTCAATAATTCCAGGTGAATTGCTCTACTTTGTTACATTTCCTGGAAGACCTATTTACATGTCTCTGTATGTGTCATTAGACTTTAAACTTTGAGACCGGGCTACATTTTACCTTATCTATTTTATCTGTCTATCTCAATCCCTGGTCAACCGTTTATCATAAATAGTTATTGTATAATTAGGCCAGATTGGAAAAGGCTATACGATAGTGCAGTGTGGTGATTGGGTGTACTCTGAGCACATCTGCCTTGAAATCCCAACTTTACTACCTACCAACTATGAGATCTTTAGTTAGTCATTTATGTTCTCCAATTTAAACTTTAATCCCCTCATCTGTAAAACAGGACTAATAAAAGTACTTACAAGACTGTTTCAAGGATGAGCTATTGCATGTAAAGCCACAAGCACAAAAGAGAAGCTAATGCTATTGTAAGACATCAGTGGCAAACTTTAATGAGTAGATGGCCAGATCGGATGGTAAAGAGTCCAGGCTTTGAAAGCCATTGGGCCTCTGTTGCAACTACTCAACTCTGTAGATGTAATGGAAAAGCACCCATAGATAACATGTGCACCAATGAGTATGGCTGTGTTCTGATAACACTTTATGCAATAAGGGCAGGCCACGTTTGGTCCACAGGTAATAGCTTGCTAACTCCTGTTTTCAGGTGCCTAAATTTGTTTTGTTTTGTTTTTTTTAACATCTCTATTGGAGTATAATTGCTTTACAATGGTGTGTTAGTGTCTGCTGTATAACAAAGTGAATCAGTTATACATATACATATGTCCCCATATGCCCTCCCTCTTGCGTCTCCCTCCCACCCTCCCTATCCCACCCCTCTAGGTGGTCACAAAGCACCAAGCCGATCTCCCCGTGCTATGCGGCTGCTTCCCACTAGGTATCTATTTTACAATTCGTAGTGTATATATGTCAACGCTACTCTCTCACTTTGTCCCAGCTTACCCTTCCCCCTCCCTGTGTCCTCAAGTCCATTCTCTACATCTGCGTCTTTATTCCTGTCCTGACCCTAGGTTCATCAGAACCATTTTTTTTTTAGACTCCATATGTGTCACCATATGGTATTTGTTTTTCTCTTTCTGACTTGCTTCATTCTGTATGACAGATTCTAGGTCCATCCACCTCACTACAAATAACTCAATTTTGTTTCTTTTGATGGCTGAGTAATATTCCGTTGTATATATGTGCCACATCTTCCTTATCCATTCATCTGTCGATGGACACTTAGGTAGCTTCCATGTCCTGGCTACTGTAAATACAGCTGCAATGAACATTGTGGTACATGTCTCCTTTTGAATTATGGTTTTCTCTGGGTATATGCCCAGTAGTGGGATTGCTGGGTCATATGGTAGTTCTATTTTTAGTTTTTTAAGGAACCTCCATACTGTTCTCCATAGTGACTGTATCAATTTACATTCTTATGTGTCTAAATGTGAATCAAGAAGTAGAGCTTACAGAAGATTCTTGAACTAGACTGTAATGAAATCAAAGTGATTCCTTGGGTAGGTTGAGTTTTTAGCACCATGCTGTACAGACTACCACAAGCGAGGTCTGGAGACTATTTAAAATTGTCTAAGCATGAAACAGGAAGGACCTGTGCTGTAGGTAATGAAAATGTGAACCACGCAGGCGAGGATGACAAATGCAACTCCTGCCTCCTGCACACCAAGCTGTGGTTATAGCCTCTGAGGGTCTGTTTCTATTTTCCTACAATGTCTTAGTCATAATTGGATCTCATGTTATTTAGCAAAGTATTAGCATAGCCCTAGAAAACCTCTGGAGAACCAATTAGCTAAAGATAAAAATTAAAATGTTATTCTTAATTTATACTGATTCCTAAGCAGGTGAGTTGCTTGAATTTGAGACTCTTGTACTTAAGCTACTCTCAATTTCAAGAAGTGATTCCATTTTTCATGCAGGGCATTAAGAATCTGTCAAAAACGATGATTCAAACAGTTGTACTAACACTAGTGGTCATTATATGAAATGATCATGACTATTAACCATTGCCATCATTTCCTTTAATGATACCTTCTAACTTTGCTCTGGTTTTGCATTTTCAGATTGGGCCCTTCCTTTTATGTTCCTAAGTACAACTAGCTCTAAACAGATCAGCTAAAAAAATAAGGTTAAATGTGCTGTGTCCCAGTTAAGTCAGGGGAGGCACATCCTACAACCCCATCTAAAGTCTTTGGAGATGGATGCCTAAAACGTGGCCTATCTACTTCCCTTAGGGAATCCTGGCATTTTAAGAGGAACAGGCACCTAACAGTATGCTCTGAATCCAGAAAAGGCTTAATACACATTGTTCACAACACAGACCTGAATAGTCATTCAATACAAATTGTGTTGAATCAATGAATGCACCAGTGACTATCAAGAATTTTTTCATGGATTGACATTTAAAAATTGGGAATAACCAGAAATGGCCTACTACCCAACTTAAAAATAAAAAGATTTAAAAAAATGATTAAAAAAGGACTTAGAATAACTGTCTACCCATACTCAAGTGCAATTATCTATGCATTCCCAGTTTGTATAAATGCATTATATATATCTTCTAAAAGCTTATAAGAAGAAATGATGTGTGATCCTACCTTTCAAGCAGCTTCTAGAAAACTAGCTACTTAACTGCTGCATATTTTAGCTTTCTTAGCTATTTAAAAATAATAATAATAATGGGAAAAGCTCACTAAACAATGGAAGACAGAAAACTTGCCCTTTAAAAGATAATTCTAGGCCAGTATTTCCTAAGCGAGTTCTATTAGTTTGTTAAGTGTTCTATGTGGCCAAAAACATTTACAAACTGCTGCATGGTTTAGTCCCCTTTTGGAGGAGATGGTGAAAAAAACTATCATATGTATGACACACCATCATTTTAGAGATACACACTGACTAGAGGACATATCTTGATTCTGAAATGTTAACGTAGGAAGGAACAAAAAGCATAAGTTAGAATCAAAGAAATAAGGTAGTAACTCTATGGTTTTAGGGAAATCACCTAAGTCTCAACTTGTTTTTAAATGGTAACAATAATAATAACCTATTCTATAGGATCATGCTAAGGACTGAATGAGTTCATACACGTAAAAATCTGTACACAAAGTTAACGTACAGCAAACAGCAAGAAACATATCCATTTTTATTACTGGAGATTCAGAATGTACATAGGATATCAAAGGCCTGAGAAGTCCTACAGCAAGGGGGACAGTGAAGCGGGATTTCTTTTGTTTGTTTGTTTGTTTTTGCGGTACGTGGGCCTCTCACTGTTGTGGCCTCTCCCTTTGCGGAGCACAGGCTCCGGACGCGCAGGGTCAGCGGCCATGGCTCACGGGCACAGCCGCTCCGCGGCATGTGGGATCTTCCCGGACCGGGGCACGAACCCATGTCCCCTGCATCGGCAGGCGGACTCTCAACCACTGCGCCACCAGGGAAGCCCGAAGCTGGATTTCTTAAATGTATTTGACCATGTATATTAATCCAGATTCTCAGTCACAAGATTCAGAAGCCGATGCTGGCTAAACATGAAATCATTTATTCAAGGGATGTTGGGTAGCTTGCAGAATTACTCAGTAGGCTACAGAAACAGTAGTCTAGAGAAACCAGATTGAGCCTAAGCTTCCAGAAACTCAGATCCTACATAGAACAGGCGTGATGAGGACACTGCTGCCAGCCACCACTGAGCACTAGGTCCTGTAATCTGCAAAGCTCCAAGGAATTCAACTTGAATGCAAATGTTCCTGGGGCCAGCAGTGATCCTGTTTCTGTGTCAAGCATGGGACTCAGCAAACTCCACTATCTCCCAAGGATGGAGGTCTTTTCTGCCACCATCCTCCCCAGAAAAAAAATGGGTTCTGCATTGCACCCTCTTCCTCTAGTTGCTCACTTCTGAATCAGTATGATCTGTGGAATCTAGGTCATATGCCTGTGTCCTAGCTGCAAATAAAGCAGAGGAAGAAAGTTTTATGGACTCTTCCTGGGGAGGGGAGCCTCCCATGACTAGAAGTTCCCCAAAGGTAGCAAATGTGTTTAACAGTTACTGGAAACCCAAAACACATGACAAATGTCCACTACACTGTGAAACACCTACTCCTCCGTCTAAAAACTACAACTTCTTACAGAGAACACTAGAGGGTATATTCCTTCCCTTAGCAGGACACACATCAACATCTTTCTTTTTAGCTCCAGGGAAGAGACTAAACTTCAATAGAGTTTAATGTTAGAAAGCGTCTTCTAGGGCACCCATTGATCTTAGAACATTCTGAGATAGAGGGTGGGCCTAAAAGTCACTATAAATAGGGTAGAAACAGACAAGGAAATCTGCCTGGAGTAGGGCATGAGGTGGAGGCTGCATGGCTAGAGGGCACTGCAGTTCTCTCTGTGATTGCTGTTCTCATCACCGCTTGGGTAGATCCTACTTGCCCCATTACTTCCCATCTACACTGGCATTTTCCTGGTGTCCTGTTTCTGAACACAACCACATGGGAACCCTACAGCATAAGAATGGGATGGAGCAGCCTGGGAAGGGCTGAGATATAGAAACAGACCCTTCTTCCTCTGAGTGCATGTATTGTGTGCACCAGAGCCAGGTACAGATGGGGACACCTGGACCGGCAGATGGGCTGTGGGGACAGGTGACAGAGATAATGTGGTATGTGTGTGTGGTGGGATCAGACGTAACACATCAGGGACCCCACGTACATTCTGTCACTTAATCTCACAACAACTCTAAAAGGTAGTTGGATGTGGCCACAGAGTGAATCCAAAGGAAGTAGCTGGTGGAGATTCAGGCAATGGGCACCAAGAGAGCACCAGGTAAATGGGTCAGAAGGTCTCGGGGCCCCATCAGCCATTGAGATGGACCCGAAAGACAGGATTCTCAATCTTGGGAATGCACCAACAAGAGTAGACCAGGGCCCTCATTCTAAATAGACAAATCTGCCAAAACATATTATAAAGACTGAGCTAGGGCACAGGAATGCATAAAAGAGCCATTTTTAGAGTTAAATATGATGTGGACAGTGAGATAGACGTATCAGAGCTCCTGATCTATAGGCTGACCATGTAAATTAAATTACAGACCAGAAATGGGGGGGTTATTAATAAGTATGCTAGGACCACAGGCATAAACAAGGAATGTTCCATAAAATGGGACATATGATCACCCCAGTTATATATTTCCTGGCCTTAGTGAATCCCCAGGCAGAATTCAACTAAACACGGCTAAGAAAAGGAAAGAATGCAAAGGTTGAAAACTAAAGAAAATCTGACTTAAGAGAGACTCTTCTTCTTTTCTTTCCTTTGGTTTTTAATATTTGAAGAGATGATGTGAAAAATCAGAGATGCTAGCATACATTTATTTTTTATTTTTTCTCTCTTAATTCACAGCTAGAGGCTACCACAATTATTCCAGCAACAGCACAGGCAGGAAAATTCTTGTGGAAAGTTTCTTTAGAAGATTGAAGAGCAAGAGGGTGAATTTCCCTTGGCAGTGGAGCCAGCAGCAAGAAGGAGGCTGGTCTCAGTGACAAACTCCTTCAACATCCTGCTAGTTTCAGCTTCAGGTATGGCCAAGCTGATATACCCACAGGGTTTCTCCAGGATGTGGCCATGAGGACAAAGCCAGACGTTGTGGACTTTGGCTCATTAGAAGTTTTGGAAACGTAAAAAAAAGGAAATCAGATGTTTATCACCAGACTGACTATGATGTCACTCAAGAGGACTTTCGTTGTTAGGAGATTCACTTTCTAAGAGAAAGATCTTATGGGAAATGTTCCCTGATCCCAAAGGTAACCAACAAATGAATTGGTAGCTGTCTCCGAATGCTGCCATCTTAGCTTCAGGCAGACGGTTTGATCTGGGCCTCTGTTTTGTACATGCTGAAATACTATCCTTGGAAAGTAAGTAGAGCTTTATCAGAGATCTTTTTTCAAAAAAGACTTTTTGAACCATTTGACACTCCAGCTTGTCAACGCTGCAGTATTGTTCCTGCGTGTCTAGGTGTCAACTTTGAATACTAACTTGGCACTGGGAAGCCATTTTCATTATTAAGACATTCAGAAGGACAATTTCAACAGCAGTATGTTTGGAGGAAAGAGAAATGTGGGTTCTACCTTTCACAATGAGGCCTTGTACCCTCTTGGTCATATTAGCAGTTCAGTGCCTTGTGAAATTCCCTCCACCCTCTCTCCATACTAAGCTTCTCTTCAAAGTTTACACTTGCAGGGATTTAGAGGATTAGAAATCCAGTATTTAAGTACATGGCGGGTCAGCCAGGCCTTAAGTTAATGAACATCATGCCCTTAAGCAGAGTTTGACACTGTAATTGTTGTGCAAGGAATGTCAGAGTGAGGTGAAAGAAAATGTCCAGAACGTCCTTTGTCCCACAGGCAATTTCAACCCTCCCCACAAATTTATAGGTGTCTTCCTTCCTTTTACTTTCCTGTTAGCATTTACTGGTTATCCATCCGCCCACCCCTTCCCACCCCCCCGCAAGATTTTACTTATGTTTTGTTGTTACTGTTATACATGAAGTCAGGATTCTGTCTGTTTTGTAAGTTTCTCTATTCCCAGTGCCTGGTACATAACAGGTGTTCCATTACATTTGTTGAATGAATGAACGAATGAATGATGGAAGACTCCCCTCCTCATATAAATATGAGTCATTCAATGGATGGACCTAGAGATTGTCATACGGAGTGAAGTAAGTCAGACAGAGAAAGACAAATGTCATACAATATTGGTTATATGCGGAATCTAAAAAAAATGGTACAAATGAACCTATTTACAAAGCAGAAATAGAATCACAGATGTAGAAAACAAACTTATGGTTACCAAGGGGGAAGGGAGGGGATAAATTGGGAGATTGGGATTGACATATACACACTATATATACTATTTATATACTATATATAAAATAGATAACTAATAAGAACCTACTATATAGCACAGAGAATTCTACTCAGTACTCAGTAATGACCTATATAGGAATAGAACCTAACAAAGAGTGGATATATGTATATGTATAACTGATTCACTTTGCGGTACAGCAGAAACTAATACAACATTGTAAATCAACTAAACTCCAAGAAAAATTAAAAAATAAAAAAGAAAGAGTCATTCAATATCGACTGCCCTCCAGATGTAAGATAACCAATTAAGAAAAGGAGTTCTCCAAAATTCTACTCTTTTACCCCTGTGCCTGGAGGCTTCAAAGTATGGGGCTAAGGAATAGGTGAATGGATGAATTCACCCACATTTTGGAATATTTTAAAAAGCCGGACTAACATCCAAGAATCAGTCTATTAAAAATGTAATATTTCTTAAATTTCTATAACTTAATCATATCTGCGAATGTTGCTTGACCAATCTCTCTTTACAACAATAAATTCTTCAAACAAACAAACCAAAAAGGTTCAACGAGAGCCAAGAAGTAGAAAATGACAGATACTGTGTTCTGAATCAAAGGGAAAAAAATCCTAAAAAAACAGGGGAAACAAAGGATTTTAAAAGGAAAGAAGGGGAAAAACATACAAGCACACTGGGGCCTCAAGAAGGAAAACAAGGAACGGAGAAGTAAAAATTTCTAAACATAAGGCCAATTTAGAGACAGCACTGAGAGAAGGCAGGACTGAGACTCTCCATGAAACAGCTGAAACAAAGGAACATCCCAACTATGACAAAATAAAGAGGCACCACCACCTTTTCCTCCTTCTCCATCACCTCCCACCCCAAGTGGCTGCTTACTCCTGCTGGTGTTTACACTTTAGTGATATTCTCATATCAGGTTTTTCTTTGTAATCTCTAAAGCCATTACCTTAATTCAAGGCTTTGTCATTTTCCCGTAAGAATACAATAACTACCATGTGGCTCTGTCTCCAGGTTTAATTGCCTCCAATTTACCTTTCCATAGTCCCCAGGGCAAATCTGACCATTCTGCCCTCTGTAAAACCGGTCAGAGGCTCCTCCCCAGCCTATCTGAATGATGTCCATTCAAGCTATATTTTCCAACCATTCTCTGGTGATGCGCACAAACGTTCACCACAAGGCCTAAGTGTGAATTTCCATAAGTGCAGAGACAATGCCTATCTTATTCACAGCTGAATCCCAAACAACTAGCGCAGTGCCTGTGCTCCACAAGTATTCAATATGTGTGTTCCACAAATAAATAAAAATGGAAAAATCGTGATATAAAGCTATGCAGAATGCAATCTTAATAATGTAAAATGTGCATATATATTTATATGTGCACAGAAAATCTCAGAAAAATGTAGTAAACCATTTACTTTTAATTCGTGCTTTTTAAAAAACTTTTCAAAATGTATGATGATACTATTTTTCTCTCTGATACTGAGATACAAAAATATAAACAGAGACAAAAGGGAGTAGAGCAAAAATTGTGCCCCCGACACGTCAGATAACAGCATGGGGCCTAATGGGAAGTGTAAAACCCCTGACCATGCCACACTGGATTCTGCATCTTCCAGCCGTGACGCTGCCCCACTTCCTGCTACTCCTCTACCACCCGGGAGAGTGAACAGTACCAAGCCACACTATGCTCTTCACATTGGTATTTGCCATGTACTCTCTCACCCCACTCTTCCAGTATTGCCAGCGTGCTAGTCCTGTGTTCTTGCCATCTTTTCATTTCTAGGGCCAAGCACAATCCCCAGCAGACAGAAGAACGTTAAGTGCTGCTGGGGTAAACTAATTCGTACTTGAATGAAGCAGTGACACTGAATGTGAGGCCCATTTCCTTCATTGACTCTAGAACCACACTCACCTAACAGGGCTGCTGTGAGGACTAAATGAGAAAATGCACAAAAAGCATGCCTGACACAAAATAAGCCCTCAATAAGGGAACACGGTTATTAAACATTATCAGTGTGATCACGCACAAGTTGCTTTGCCGCCTTAGCCACAGTCATCTTAAATGGTGGATCATAGTTCCACTCATCCCCTTGAAATGAGAAAGAGCTTAAAGCAGTTTGGGAACTATAAATCGCTAAACGAACACACACTATTAACATGATGATAATGACGATGATTATATGCCATTTTCTTTGTGAATCTTGCCTACAATAAGTTTATCCTTTAAGGTCACATTACCTTTGCTGATGTTTCAAACCATCCTACGAAACCATGCTCCTTGCAGAACTGGTCCATCTTGAGGCCATTGTTCATGAGCACATCTTTCCCCTGGTCACATTTGTTGGCCAACAAAACCACTGACACTGGTTTGCCATTAGGGAGGCTTAACTTTGAGTCCAAATCATTTTTCCACTTTGTCACTGCTTCAAATGTAGCTGGCCTGGTGACATCGAAGACAATAAATGCACCCATAGCTTCTCGGTAATAGACCCTCGTCATGTTTCCAAATCTTTCTTGACCTATCACCAAAAAGAAATAGAAATCAAAAACACGTTACAGTTGTAAACTGAATCATACATGGGAACCTAATAAGACCTCATATGAGCAGACCACTCAGGAAAGTGCTTCATTGTTTATCTCTAAAGAATGCACTAAATATGAAGTCAGGCAGCTCTGTTGTTGATCTTTGAGTCCTGAGGGGATTCATTCATTTAATAAGTATTTATTGAAATGTCTGTGTACCATGTAACAGTCCAGAACTCTGCTAATACAGTATCCCACTAGCCACATGTGGCTACTTCAGTTTAAATTAATTAAAACTAAATAAAATTTAAAATTCAGTTCCTCAGTCACACTAGCTAGCTACATTTCAAGTGTTCAATAACCACATGTGGTTAGTGGCTACAGTATTAGACACCCCAAGAGAGAACATTTCCATTATCATAGAATGTTCTATTGGACAACACTGTTCTAAATACTTGGGATACAATGATTAAAACATGAAAATCCCTACCATGATGGAGCTTACATTTTAGTGGGACGATAGATTAGTATGTTACAAAGGCATCCACAGTCAACGTTAATCAAGGATAACAGTAATAGCTAGCATTTACTGTATGTTCACTAACCATCAGTGATGTGATTCCCATAAATAATCATTAAGGTACCATTATTAGGCCCATTTTAAAGTGACAAAATTGAGACCAATATGGCTAAGTAACTTGTTCAATTTATACAGATGGTAAGCTTAAGAAGTTACAATTCAAATCTGAGCTTTTTGAATCCAGAGCCCATAGTCATTTACCAACCTTGAATACTCTTAACCACTGAGCCATAGTCTATAGTCTTATAATACTATCTCTCCCCCAAGTTTATATAGCAGGAGTGTCCCATTCAACTCAACTGAACAGATAACAGATATTTACGCATCAATGCCAGTCTCTGAGCTACATGCTAGGATGACAACAGTGAACTTGAGGGCCTATACCCTTAACTAGTCTACAGTCTATGGGATAAGGAAAGCACTCTGACGTAGAGATAAACAAACAAAGAAATAAATAAATGGATTAGTCTTAGACCAAGCAGCTAGAATCAGTTTTGCTCTGATTCTTAATTTTCTAAATGAATATTGGCAAATTTCTTAAACACACTAAGTTTAGCTTTCCCCATCTGCAAAATGGCAGTAATAATATGCGCCTCACAGGGTTGTTATGTGGATGAACTAAATTAACACATGTGAAACATCCAGCACAGTCCCTTACACCTCGTTGGTACTTGAGTTTTCCCTCCCTTTCTTCAGCATGTTAAAAATTATGAAAGACAATATGACAAAGGTAGTGAAATCAGAGTTCTAGACCAGAGTTTATGAAAGAAAATTACAGGAATTTGAGCTGGTCAACCAAAATGAACAAAATCCTATTGCTTATAAGTCTATCCATTAATAGTTGCTGAAGACAGGAGCTGTTGAAGAGTGGGTTTATATTTTCTGAACCCAAAACTCCCGAAGTGCACGACCAAAGTTTTTTAATTCTGATTTGGGAATTTCTTTGTGTTCAGAGTCTTATGAAGTTTTAGAAATTAAAACAAAGTTAAGTATGTATTGAATAAGTCAACTTATCTTAAAAAATAAAATGCTGAAACTGGCATGTATCTAAGAACATATAGGTCAACAAACCTTTAAGAACACTTTACACTTAAGTTTGTGTTCAAGGTTTTGTGACGGTGAGTTTTAATTCAAATTATCAAATTCTTTTTTGTAGGTCATGTTCACACTGGCATTAGCATTGTGGATTGTAAGAGAAACTGATCCGTCAGCACTTAATGAAAATGCATGAAGGTCAAGGCTTCCTATCCTAGTGTGTGAGCCTGTGTGCTCAAGCATGTATCACTGGAAAGAAGAACACTTTGTCAGGGCCAGCTCATGTCCATCCGAAAATATTTCTTACATGGGTTATACTAGCATTTAAAAAAAATTCCCACAGTCATCTAGTCAATGAAAGAAAGTGGTATAATACTCCTCATATGACACAAAACCCACAGATGAACTTTCATTTTTTCCAATGAGTTCTTAATTTCATTGTTTTCCTTTTTTTTTTTTTTTTTAGTTCCTTATGCATACAGTGATTTCCTTTGATACTGATCAGGGTGGCCATGACATTTCAGGAGGACAGGGGAAAAAGGCCCTCTGTTATCATTCAGAACTCTGAAGGCCTCTAGGCTTTTTAAGGATGTCTTATGATCCCTTTCAGGGAACTAATCAGATGAAGGGCAAAGTCATGGGTTATTCAATAATCTGCTTGCCCAGGGGTTTTCATAGTAGAGAAAGGCAGCCCTCAAGAAGAAAGATTTTACATTTCAAATATACGGCAAAAGGTCATTTTTAAGACTATGCAAAAAAGCACACTATAGGCTTATACCTTCATAGGGATTGTGTGTGTGTGTTTGAATTTGTGAGGGTATGTGTGTCAGATCAGAAACAGGAAGAAAAAAGTTTGTTTCTAGAAAGAAAAGACCTTTGTATATTGAGGTTACTGGGCCAGGAGACTTGGAAAGTTTGTATTTTTGGCATTCCAGCAAGAGGTCACATTCAGCCCAGGGCCTTTCCAGCACTCATTTTATCCTGCCTTTGTCAGCTGATAGCCCTGTCTGCTGTTTCTTAAGAAAAGAATGACAACCATGTGACTCTTCGTGAGTGCCTACATATGGACAAAGTACAGACCTGATGAAACTATCATAGGTGATTTACGCTAAGAAAAAAAAAGACTGTAGTTCAAAAAAATGCCATTGGAGTTAAATCACTGATTCGACACACATTTACTGAATAATACGATCCAGGTTCTGTGCTTTGTGCTGCAGTTACAGAATTTTTGTCCTTGAGGAACTTCTAAACTGAGAAGTGTTATACTGGATGCATGGACCAAAAATGATCCAGGTCACCATGTAAGTCCCCATTTCTTGTAGTCTCTAAGCACACACTCCACAGCCATGCAGATACGGCTCGTGATTCAGTTCTCAGCCTCAAGGGATATTACACGACAGAGCAATCAACTGCCTCACAAACGTTAGTACAAAGCTTGTGGTAATAATTTGGATAACCTCCCACAGGAGGCACTAAATTGATGGGTCAGAAGACAGGGCATCTTCATTTTAGTCCCTCGTTACCAGTGCAGTCTTAGACAACTATATTTCTCTCCCTGAGACTCAGTTTTCTCATCTGTAAAATGAAGTTATTCTGGCCGATCCCTACAGCCCCTTTCTGTTTTCATGCCTTCTACCCCTATGATACCACCATTAAATCAACATCTGGTCTTCTGTTCCAACTGCATGAAGTGGCCCATTTGGTGTCATGGACTCAGCTAAAAACATACACCAGCAACATAGTCATAGCGTGTATATAATATTTTTCACTTGATAATTAGTACTATCCAGATGCTCTCAGCGGGTATGACCAAGCAGTGTACCTTCTAGACAACATAAAAACAACAAGAGGGTTTTCTATTAACCAGCTAACTCTGTGACCTCAGATCAGCCACTTCACCAGCCTCCGTTTCCTCATTGGTAAAAATAAGGAACTGGAATGGATACGTAAACTAAATTCATTATTACCTCTGACAACCCCTTTTGATCAACCTCCCCAGTATGCAGGCATCCAGCTCTCTACCTCCCATTCCTCCTGTGCTCTCCACACTGGTTCACAGCATCACCATCCACACCCAGAGTGGTACCTACAAGTCATCTTCCAACTCATTCCTCATCCCCATATCCAAAGGGTCTCCAACATCCTATCGACACTTCCATTTCAAAAGGGGCTCTTGACTTTGCCCCCTCCTCTCCAGCAGCACTGCCACTGATCCACTTCAGGTCCTCATTGCTCCTCATTTGGACCGCTGAAAGCTCCTAATTGGGACTCTCAGCATCTTAATTTTTGTCACTCCCTCTTTCCCTTAAAATAAATGTAAATATAACACAGGCTTTTAGACAGTTGCCATTCAGGCAGCATAAGAAATCACCTGCTGGGTATATATAAAGGAAATGAAATCACTGTCTTGAAGAGATATCTGCACACCTATGTTCTTTGCAGCATTAGTGACAATAGCCAAGACATAGAAACAACGTAAATGTCCATCGACAGATGAATGCGTAAAGAAAATGTGCTGTGGTCGTCTCTCAGTATCCACGGGGGATTGGTTCCAGGACCCACTAAAGATACAAAATTCCTAGGGTGCTCAAGTCCCTGATAAAATGACCTAGTACACCCACCCTCTGTATCTGCAGATGTGGAATCTGCAGGTACGGAGGACCAACTATATACATGTACAACAGAATGTTATTCAGTCATAAAAAAAGAAGGAAATCCTGCCTTTTGCAACAACATGGGCAAATGTTATGAGAGCATTATGTTGAGGAAATAAGTCAGAGGAAGAAAAATACTGTACAATCTCACTTATGTGAGGAATCTAAAAATGCCATAAACAGTCAAAATTCATTAAAACAGAGAGTAGAACAGTGGTTGCCAGAGGCTAGGGGATGGGAGAAATGGGGAGATGTTGGTCAAAGGGTATAAACTTCCAGCTGTAAGATGAATAAATTCTGGGGATCTGATGTACAGCATGGTGACTATAGTCAACAATACTGTATTACATAATAGAAAGTTGCTGAAAGACTAAGTCTTATATGCTCTTACCAAACACACATACAAAAAGGTAATTAGGTGACGTGATAAAGATGTTAACTAACCTCACTGTGGTAATGGTTTCACAATATAGACATATAGCAAGTCAACATGTTGTACACCTTAAACTTACACAAAGTTATATGTCAATTATATCTCAATAGAGCTAGGGGGGAAAAGAAATCATCTGAGCTATTTACAGACCACCCATTCCCAGGGCATCCTCCTCAGAGATTCTTACTGTACTGGTTTTGTGTGGGACCCAGGAAACTGTTTTTTAAGCCCTCCCTAGGTGAAGTCTTAAAACTTCTATTTCTATCAGAATCCACTTTCAAAATATAAATATTATATATATATAAATATAATATATACTATATATAATATATATTACATATTATATATATAATATATATATGATATATTATATATAATATAATATATAAATATTACCATGATGCTCTGCCCTTTCAGCCCTCCAATGACTCTTACATTACACTTCTATGAAGACTACACATTTGGAGGCTTTGGCTCCAACCACCCTTCCAAACTCCTCTCCTGTCCCTTCCTTCAGAGTGTTCCACAGGCAAGCCACACCGGACTACTTGTCCTTCCTGAAACACATCCTGCATTACTCCCTGGCTTTTCTTGCCTTTTTGCAGCTCTGTTCCCAAAGCCTGAATTGCCTCCCCATCTCCCCTCTCACCTTCAATCAAATCCTATGCAGCCTATCATTGTGCCCTGAAACCTCACACATCCTGCCAGCTGGAACCATGGCTCCCTTTTTCACGACCCCACAGCATTTTCTTTATCCTATTCCATTCACTCTTATCATGCTGTGTCTTCATACTTCTCTCTCCAACTTGGCATTGGAAAAACCTGGAAAACAGGTTGGTCACATTTTAAGGTTGTAAATCCGCGGCCTATTTCTCCACTTTCTGGATATGGTATAGCTCACGACACTACAGTAGAAATAAACTGAAATTAAGATTCCTCCTTCCTCTAAAATACAGCGTTGTCTTGTATTCATGAGCCAATGCCACATACTGATGCACTTTATATTCTGCTCTTGTTTTCAGCAAACAATCAATAGATGTTCACTGATGGAGAAAATTAACATTATTCTAACAAGGTTATGTGCATATCTGTTGCAACGAGTTTCAGACTGGAATGTTATGCTTTTGTAATCATTCTCATCCTCTTAATAAATCATCTCTTGGAATCAGTTTACTCTATTCTAAACATATATTTTTGGGGTCATGGCACAATCAGTAGAGCTAAAAGTACCACCAAGGCATGCTCTTTATTTCTAGACAGTAATGGTCTGAAAAGCAGGAAAATAAAACCAAAAGTAAATATGAGTTTTGAACAAGGATCTGAAGGAAAAAAAAACTATTCAATTGCTATGATGATCAAATGGCCACTGAACTTATAGTGGCATAAGCTGGTTTTGAAGGCTCAGGGAAACCCACCAGACTAGGATCAGAGTCAGGCCGACAACCTGGTAAGAAAAGTTTTCTCCATTTTTTAAGAGCCCATCTGACCCTCTGGCAGTGGTTCTGAAACATTTTCATCTTCTCTCCTTATTTCTTTGCTCCACCAAACCAGCAACAGAAAAGTGTCAATCGATCACCATTTTTCCAAGTCATCTAGGCTTCTATTCTAGAATTAACCTTGTGTAATCTTCCCCTACAAAACTGCCAACCTCTCTCCCTAGCCAGACCAAGTTTCCGCAGCCCCATGACAAACACTGCCCTGTGTGCCCAGTAAGTGTTCAGTAAGACCTCTTTGCTGAGTGAAGAAATAACCCCTAATTCTTTACTCCCTCCCAATGATTACTGGCAGGCTTAACAAGTCTTTAAGAGTCATCCTCTGTCATGTCACTAGCAATCATCACTTTCTTTCCACTCCCAGTGAAATCACTTGAAGTTTGTCTCATCTCACCTCATTTCTTTCATTTCTTTTTGAACTCCAATTAATTTCCAGACACTAGAAACATGCAACTAGAAAAAATCAGCAACTAAGAAAAAACAAAAATCGTTGCCCTCATGAAGCTTACATTCTAGTAAAAAGAGATCAACAGTAAACAAAAAAGTAAGATACATATAATACTACATTATCTAGTAAAAAGTACTATGGAGAAAAATAAAGCAGCAAAGGAGAAACGGGTATGCTGGAGGCGAGGGTAAAGTTAAGCAGGATGGATGGATGGCTCACTAAGAAGGTATCATTTGAGTAAAGACTGAAAAGAGGTAAAGGAACAAGTCATATGGATGTTTAGGAGAAGAGGGCTTTAGATAGAGGGAATGGCAAGTACAGAGATGCAGAGGCACAGACGTGTCTGGCCAGCATGTGGAGAACAGCAAGGAGACTGTTGGCTGGAGAGGGCTGAACAAGGGGGAGAGTAGCCTGTGATGAGGCAGGCAGATCACAGGATCCAGACTGTAGACGGTTTCAGGCTATTATACTGATGCTGCCTTTTATTCTGGATGAAAGAAGAAAGCACTGAACGATTGTGAGCAGATGAGAAACATGAACTGACAGAAGCAAGGGGATAACTGTGGCTGCTGCATTGAGGAATGACTTAGTCAAGGTCGGAAGTAGGGAAACCATAATCCAGGCAAGAGATAATGATGTGGACCAAAGTGGTAGTGGTGAAGATGGTCCAGATTGGTTGTTTTCCAGATATATTTGGAGGTAGAGAAGATAGGTGGGCTATAAATTATGAGATGATTCAAGCATGACCCACAAGCTTTTGACCTGAATTTTTGAAAGTATGGAGTTGCCATTAGCTGAGATGGAGTAGGCTTTTGGAGACACAGGTTTTCTGGAAGTAGACTGGGACTCTGACATGTTAGGTTTGAGATGTCTGTTACATAGATACGTCGAATAGGCAGCTGGATAGAGGAGTCTGAAGTTCCAGGGCGGGGGGTCAGGACTGGAGATTTACTTTGTATTTTAATTTCTGTACACGTCTGCCAGATTCACCACCCAAAGTCCTCTTTTCACCCTATCATTTGCCTACTTAAACCCACTACTGCCTAAAACAGCTGTCAAAATTTGGAGGTTAGGCAGCTAACATGTTATGTGACCCACACAAGATTTAAAGCAATTTGAGCTATTTCCCAACAGTTATAAACTGGAAGATAAATACAAATATTGGAATGTCTTTAAAACTCAGAATATTCAGAAATCCAGGGTCTGCATTATATGAATAATGTTGTCAAGTTCATTTGCGCTGATCAGTACCAAACACTCAATGTTAAAGAAAAAAAGCTGGCTGAGATACTATTCCTTTGACATTGTTAGATACTACAAAAAACTGCTCTAAATTTAAATTTATGTATCTATATCCATTTTATTAAAATAATTCTAACAAAATATTTAGAATTCAATGAAATTTATATAGTTTTATTTTAAAATAAATCATTGCTATCGATCCATTTTTCTTATGCTAAGTCTCTTATAGATGGTTACGTAGGATCCCATGATTGTTTCTTTGCATCAAAATACTCTTTAACACACTTGGCCTCACTCTTAATATATCCCTCTAGCTGGATGTGACGTTTTGTGGAAAAACAAAATGGGAGCCAGGATTGAGGGGAAATTTTGTGCCCATTTCCTAGGGAAACAGGGAGCAGTAGCTTGCGTAGTCCAGAGTGAGAACAGATTTTTTCAGAGAGGACCTCGAAAGATAAACAAATGTTGGCCTGGTAGAGAAAAGAGTTCATTTATTTTACCCTCTGGGCTCCTATGGGATTTTTAAGGTTGCACACCTCGATCTACAAGTTAAAGGCTAATCCTCAGACTGAGGTCAGTGTCCTGCCCCAAACTATGCCTTGCTAGGCTCTGCTAAATTCTGCCTCTTGCTTTCATTCACACTCATTCCACGGCACTCCTATCCTCACTGGAACACACCCTACCTCTGATTCTCTGCCTAACTAGATCCTACCTACTCTTCAAGGATGTACCAAACCCTACTTCTTGTAGCGTTTTCTGACTACTTGGTCCCGGGCTCATTTCTTTCCTCCCCTATACTCACACAGCGCTGACTGAATGTATCACTTGCTCGCCCATTCAGTCAGGCCCTGCCTCATACTGCTTGTTACGTGCTGCAAACCTCTGCAGACCATGTCCCTGGTTACACTGTAGACTCCTTGAGCCCACTGTTGAATTCCTCCAAAACTGTCCCCTATCTCTCCCTAGCACATGCGCTCTGAGAGCCTCTTTGTCGGTGCTCACAATGGTCTTGCAAAATAAAATGGAACTGGTAATACAAGTACTCTTACATAATAAAGTAGCAATTAATATTGATTTCTTATTTGTGAAAGGGAGCCCCAGCAGAGAGAGGAGTGGAATGAATAAAGCAAGATCTCTAATCCAACTCATTTACTTTCCATGCCTACTAAACTCCTGCTCATTCTTAAAATCCACTCTGAAAAATATCTGTCCCCAGTTCAGAAGCGCCTCTCCACAATTTCTTTAGTTCCCCTATAAACACTGGCTCTCATTTCATCTTACTACTGGTTGTCACGTCTTATCGGCAAGTCTTGTCTCTACTTAACAAGAAGGTAAAGCCAGATGCAGTGTATTGAATTTAGCTAGATTGTGCAAGAGAATAGGATGGCATAAAAAGTAACGATTGGTTTCTTAGGGTCCATAAGTAATAGCATTATAGACAGCAAGGGTGGCTGGGTTATAGTGATCTATTTTTAAATTAAACTTTGAAAATATTCTCATTAAATTCTAAATTTATATTTAAATTTAAAGCTGTGTGTGTGTGCGTGTGTGCGTGTGTGAGTGTGTGTGTGAAAATGAGTATCCCAGTACCTCAGGAGATTTTTTTTCAGAATTATTTTTGACTGGGGTCTGACACTACTCAGTTTAAATGAAATAACTCACTTGGATAGAGAAGAAACAAGATCATATAGTAATGCAGTGTGCAATATTGGATGGAGGAAGGGAATGAAACCATGTCACAGAAGAGAGGTTGGCAAGAATCAAGATAGAAGGATCAGCATCTCATGTTTTTAATTAAACCAATTACAATCTAAACAAACAGCTAGCAAACAACCTAAAAATACGTCCACTGAATTACAAGCTCAAATGTATTAAATAAAAAGCTATCTTTGAATTGCTTACCATTTGAGACATCACCTCTAAGTAAGCTTTAAAGATACTTTTATAAATAACTCAAAAGGGACCCTGGACTCTAAGGGTTTCACTCTTAAAGAATTTCCTGATTCCTTCAGAGGTAAAATTCCCCAAATGTGTGCCCAGGTGCTTTGAGGGTGCCTCAGTGAACTCACAGGGTTGCAACAAGATAATTTTAAATTTTAAGGCAAGCACAGTGGTGCTCAAGATCAATTAGACACCTCAGGAACTACTAGCTAGAGGCAGTTCACAATTTTAACATTAGGTTGTACTACATTCCCTTTGATGTGATCATATCTTTTTGAAGCTGGGGTTTTTGCAGTTTGTGGGATAAAAAGCAAGAGTCATGTGAAAATCAATGAGAAACAGGAAATGAGGGTGGTGGTGTCCACTCTGACTCAAAGTTTTGCGATACTATTCTATGGCCCAAAGCAATGCATATGCCAATAATAAATATAGTTATTAAAAGTGAAATAAAAATCATTTTCTTTTAATTTATGTCTTCCATTTTTTCCAAAGGCCTATTAATTATTAAACTATAATACTTATTAAATTGTTCGGTGCTAACTATTTAATAAACAGAGCTTTTAGGTATTTCTATTGTCTTAGAGGTACCATGAAAAAATTACTTTGACGCCAAAGGTTCTGTGAACTGTGGAAGTTTGAGAACCTCTCCCAAGTCTAGCCTGGAGGATTGTTTTCTTTAAGTTTAAAACACACACACACACACAACTCTACCACCGTACAAGACTTAATTTTTATTCCAATAACATCAAACATCATAGCCATTCTTATCTTTAATTCTCAAACAAGAGACTGTGTCCCTTAGGCACTGTGGTTTTCCTGTCTCAAGTAGTATATTAGTATGGTTCTTATTAAGCCAAACCAATGACATAGTCTAAGCAATGATGTGTGCAAAGAACTCAGCTCATCCAACTCTTAGCCCTGTCCAAAGTAGAAAGGCTAAAAATAATGATAAATATTCCTTTAAAATAAATAATGTGCATCTTCAAAATGCAACTTAATCCATGATATGTGAAACCAATCGCATTGTTATATTACACAATAGGAAATAGTAGAGTGGAGTGGTTACAAAATAGAATTTGTAACTAGACAAATCTCAGTTCATATCCTAGCACCATCTCTTACCTTCTGTGTGACTTTTGAAAAATTTTGAGCGTTTATCTGTTTTCTAGCCTGTATAAGCATAGCTCTCTCCTCTTTATGATAGGGTTAGTAACAGTACCTACAGATCAGTTCCTTGTGAGCAGTAAATAAAATGATACATAAAAATGCACGGCACCATGCCTAACACCCAATAAATGGTGGCTATTAATAACACGTTATATTGCAGGGGGAAAACAGTCCTCCCCACAAGTAATTTAAATCAATTTGTTTTCAACTTCACCCTACAAATTAGGTTGAAATGTGTTTGAATCCCTCACACTGTAGATAATTTCTTGGTCTCCAATAGGCTAAGGAGTTCACAAGAAGCTAAGTTTTCCATTGTTCTTCCTGAGAGAGCAGATGTATGTAAGGCTGATGAGCAAGAAAGGTTAAATCACGTATCAGGATAACACAGACTACAAAAAATAGCGACTTGGGGCAAAGAGTAATAAATCTCATTTCTCCCAGACATTTGAAATGATTGACTATCCTCCTCCTGAACTCTCTTCCCTTTGCATCCAAAACCTGCTTTTGCTTCCTTCTCCTCCTCCATAGTACTTTCTCCTTTTCTACTTCTTTGCTAACTCCACAGTCATTTCATTAAATTGTGTAACAAGTAATTGTGTCAAGCTCTGCTAAAAATCGGAAAGGATATCTGGAGAAGTACAACATAACTCTAATGAATTGCTAAAGGGAGACGTGCCAGAAGGGAGTAGAGTCGTGTCGGATTCAAGGGAGGAAGAGGTTACCACTGGAAGGAGAGAATTCAGGAAATCTTTGTAGAGGAGTTGCCCTTTCAGGTGGGTCTTAAACATCAAGTAGGTTTTGGATACGCTGAAATCAAGGGAAGGGCATGTGAACTAGCAAGAAGGGCAGGAGCAAAGGCACAGAGGCAACAAACATGGGGTATGAGTAAGGAAGAGCAAGGAGTCCAAATGGCCACATTGGAAGCCTCATAAGGGAGCACTGGGGGAAATTATATTAGGCATGTCATTTGAAGCCAAACTGTGGGTGACTGGTTCACCCCAATTCCGTACCACCATCCTCTCTTCTTTTTTTTGCGGTATGTGGGCCTCTCACTGTTGTGGCCTCTCCCGTTGCGGAGCACAGGCTCCGGACGCGCAGGCTCAGCGGCCATGGCTCACGGGCCCAGCCGCTCCGCGGCATGTGGGATCTTCCCGGACCGGGGCACGAACCCGTGTCCCCTGCATCGGCAGGCGGACTCTCAACCACTGCGCCACCAGGGAAGCCCCATCCTCTCTTCTTTATGGCATGAACTCCCATAGCTGGATGAATGCTAAGTTCATTTTTTTTGTGCCCCAGTACTTGAGACAACAGCAAGACATTTGGTGTTAAAAAAGAAGTTTTTAATTCTTCAAATCCCATCATTAATAAACCAGAGAAGCCTGTATTCTGGTTCTAGTTCTACCACTAACTAGCTCTCTGAGCCTGAGAAACTAATACGAACCCCCTTTCAGAGCATAGCTTCCTCATCTGTAAAATGAAGGATTTGGTTTGATGAACCCTCAAGGTTTTAACTCTGTGAAAATTACCTATATTACTTCATCTAATCTATCCAAAAATCATAAAGAAAAACAGTTTTGTCATTTGACCTCCAAATGAATGACATTTTACTCCGAATTATGAAGATTTTGTTAAATGAAGAAGCACAGTTTTTAAGAATGGTCTTTAAGGTCACTCTCCAGTTTTTATGGTGAAAAATAAAATGAATGCCAACTTAAGAAAGGTGATCACCATATTTATCGATTCTAAAATGTATGCATTTTTCATATGTCAATGTTCATAAAATTACAAAGTCTTTCAAGCATGAAAAAACTTGTATTTTGTTCATAAACAAAACGTTTCTTTTGTTTATTAAAGAAATTTTTAGAGCAATGATGAAATAGTTGACTGAAAATTTTTATTGAACAAATACTCATTAAGTACCCACTAGTACCAAGTACTAGGGTTACAGCTGGAAGGAAAAAGCATTCCAATGCAGTAGTAGAGGACTTCTAATCTGAAGTAAGCATGGTATATTATGAGAGGAGATAAACAGTATCTCCCTCAGTCACAGGGACTCAAAAGAGACTTCCTGAAGGAGATGAGATGGGTAAGTGACAGAGGACCCATAGAAGCTATCTAAGTAAAGAAGAGGGAAAGTGTAGTTAGCCAGTGGCAATTGTATGAGCCACAGTATAAAGGGAAAGGTGGTTGAACTGAAGGCATTATACGATATCCAGAATGGTCAAGAATCATACATATGAGAAATGAGACTGGAATGGGTGACAGAGGCCGGATCATGAAAGGCCATGAATTTCATGCTGAAATGTTTAGTCTTTCATTCCGAAAGTGATGAGGATCCACTGAAGGATGCCAAACTGGAGAACACCTAACTGGAGAATGATGCCATGCTAAGAAGCCTCACCTCTGTAGATGACAAGCTGATGGGTGGGAAAGCCTGAGGAAGGGATGGGCATCAGGATGATGCTACAGTAGTTCAGATAAGTTGTGAAGAAGACATGGCTACTGAAAGGAGGGATAAGATAGAGTTATTTGTCAAGGTAGAAAAGACAGGATTTGATTAATATGTGAGAATGGAAAACTAAAGGGAGTGGGGAATGGTGAAATTTAAAACCTGAGTTAGGGCTTCCCTGGTGGCGCAGTGGTTGAGAGTTCACCTGCCGATGCAGGGGACACGAGTTCGTGCCCCGGTCCGGGAAGATCCCACATGCCGCAGAGCGGCTGGGCCCATGAGCCATGGCTGCTGAGCCTGCGTGTCCGGAGCCTGTGCTCCACAACGGGAGAGGCCACAACAGTGAGAGGTCCGCGTACCGAAAAAAAAAAAAAAAACAAAAACCTGAGTTATTTTCAATGAATAGTTTAAGATAACATAACTTCTCAATGAAGCTCTTGAACAGCTGAAAAAAAATAGTGGAACTCAATAATTTGGAACCCCAGGCTAGAGTCTCAGACTTGACTTTGCCAAGTTGATGGAGACTACTCTAGTACACCCACCTAGAAGGTGAGGATCTTTCCTTGATAGAATAAACCCGAATTCCACCCCAGGAGCCACCATATCCATCTGGGAATATCCCTCCCAGAATCAAAGAGAGTAAAATAATAAAAAGCGTTCTCAATGGTTTGAAAGCAGGGCTTCCCAAAGCGAATTCTCAGAAGAGGGAGCAATCGGGCTCTAAACCTACCACAAGACAACTCTCTTCAAAATGCTTTCAGGTGAGCAATGACTCTAAGGTCCAACCCCACTGGCTATTTAACACCAAACCACTTTTACTGAGCAACTATAATGTACCAGGCACCATGTTCTACTTACCCTTGGCCCAGTTTCCTCACCTATAAAACTGGAAATAATATGACCCATTTGGCAGGATCATTGTGCTGTTTAAACTGCAAAGTTTACTTTGATAAATTGATAAATGTAAGGAACTATCACTCTTAACCATTGGCTTAGCAAATACATCCTTTCCTAATTTGACTGCCGTTCCCTCTCACCACCTCCCTCCTTACACTGTAATCTCCGGCAATGCCGGACTACCCACAGCCCTCACCACGTCCCCTCACCTCCACACCATGGCTATGGCAGATGCCACGTTTTGACCTTCTTTAGCACCTGACATTTCTCCTTCAGGGCACTTATCAAAACAGTCAATAATTATCTCCATGATTATCTTTAAATATCTTTATGCTCCACCAGAATATCAGGTTCCATACCAATGTCCATTTCATTCCCCCCTAAAACCCTATGCTTATCAATTGAATGAATAAATTTTCCCAGGCAAGATCTTACAACTCTCAAACCCCGAGGTTTTAAAATGACTTTCAGACAACCCTAAAAAGGGGAGAAAATATTTGCAAACGAACCAACTGACAAAGGATTAATCTCCAAACTACACAAGCAGCTCATGCAGCTCAATATCAAAAAAACAAACAACCCAATCCAAAAATGGGCAGAAGACCTAAATAGACATTTCTCCAAAGAAGATATACACATTGCCAACAAACACATGAAAGAATGCTCAACATCATTAATCATTAGAGAAATGCAAATCAAAACTACAATGAGATATCACCTCACACAGGTCAGAATGGCCATCATCAAACAATCTACAGACAATAAATGCTGGAGAGGGTGTGGAGAAAAGGAAACCCTCTTGCACTGTTGGTGGGAATGTAAATTGATACAGCCACTTTGGAAAACAGTATGGAGGTTGCTTAAAAAACTAAAAATAGAATTACCATATGACCCAGCAATCCCACTACTGGGCATATACCCTGAGAAAAGCATAATTCAAAAAGAGTCATGTACCAAAATGTTCATTGCAGCTCTATTTACAATAGGCAGGACATGGAAGCAACCTAAGTGTCCATCAACAGATGAATGGATAAAGAAGATGTGGCACATATATACAATGGAATATTACTCAGCCATAAAATAAACGAAACTGAGTTATTTATAGTGAGGTGGATGGACTTAGAGTCTGTCATACAGAGTGAAGTAAGTCAGAAAGAGAAAAACAAATACCGTATGCTAACACATATATATGGAATCTAAAAAAAAAAAAAAGGTTCTGAAGAACCTAGGGGCAGGACAGGAATAAAGACGCAAGACGTAGAGAATGGACTTGAGGACACGGCGAGGGGGAAGGGGAAGCTGGGACAAAGTGAGAGAGTGGCATGGACATATATACACTACCAAATGTAAAATAGATAGCTAGTGGGAAGCAGTTGCATCTCACAGGGAGGTCAGTTCGGTGCTTTGTGACCACCTAGAGCGGTGGGATAGGGAGGGTGGGAGGGAGACGCAAGAGGGAGGGGATATGGGAATATATGTATACATATAGCTGATTCACTTTTTTATACAGCAGAAACTAACACACCATCGTAAAGCAATTATACTCCAATAAAGATGTTAAAAAAATAAAAATTTAAAAATTAAAATAAATTAAAAATAAAAAGACTTTTAAATGAAATGCAGTAAAATAGAACAAAATATTTAAGTACCATTTTGACCCTCAGTGAGAGTACCTGTGTTCTGACAAAGCCAGAATGAAACAGATCCTGGGTTTCCTTTTGACCTGGGCGGGCCTCAAGGGCTCCACTTACTCCTTCTTTCTAGGAGCCCATGAACTCCTCCCTCTATAGCTCTATAACTTAGAATCTGTCTTCCTTCTAGTCACCATCCCTCCAATCACCTCATCCCAACCACTTTAATTCTTTTCACCATGATGTTTATAATCTATTGGCAGTGGGGAACCACCAAAGTGATGTTCTGGGAAGATAAACTTGACCTTAGCACACATAAGAACTGGAGGAGGAAGAGACTACAACTAGCCAGGTGGCTATGACAGCAAGACAGGTACATAATAATAGTGCTGTCCCTGGTCTAAGACCGTGACAGGAGAGGCATAATCACCAACTGACATGGAGATTGATAGCATGTGTGGCTCAAAAGAGAAGGAGAAAAGATGGCAGAGGTTTCAAGTCTTAGTGACTGGGTAAAAAGTAGTATAGTTCACATAAACTAGGAAGACCAGTATGTGGAGAGATATGTCTAGTTGAGGTTTACAAATAGCATCATTTGCTACTTTCATTAAAAGGGGTGATGGGGGCTTTCCTGGTGGCACAGTGGTTGAGAGTCCGCCTGCCGATACAGGGGACATGGGTTCGTGCCCCGGTCCGGAAGGATCCCACGTGCCGCGGAGCGGTTGGGCCCGTGAGCCATGGCCGCTGAGTCTGCGCGTCCGGAGCCTGTGCTCCGCAACGGGAGAGGCCACAAGAGAGAGAGGCCCGCCTGCCGCAAAAAAAAAAAAAAAAAAGGGGGTGATGGTGTGATGGTAGATATTCTCTGCTTATATTCCTTTGTTGTTGTATTGTTGTTTTCTTTTGCACTTTCCATTTTTGCTACATTGAGCATATATTACTTTATTAAGAGAAAAACCCAACAATCTTGTTTTTTTAATGCAACTTGGCTATGTCATATTGATCTTGCAATATATATGAGATATCATAAAGACGATGTCCAGCAGGAAGACGAAACTGTAGGCCTGAAGCTTGTGAGAAGGCAAGGTTATAAGCGCAATTTTGTAGTTATAAGCGTAGAGTTTAAAGCCTCGGGAATGCATGAGCTCCCCAGGAGGAGACGGAATTAAAAAGGGCCAGAGGATGAACTTCTGTCTCACGTCGTGTGGCCCTGAAGTCCCTCACAGGGAGTAACTGGTGCTAGGTAAGAACACAGGAAATATCACACTAGCTAGAGGCTCAGAGAATGGATGGATGTGGTGTGGACAGGACCCCGTCTGCATCACCAGAGTATTTTGGAGTTACCTATATCAGTACACTTTACTCACCGTTACAATGATTTGCTTCTGTGCTGTCGTGCCCACTAAACCGTGAACTTCTTGAGGTCAGGAATCAAGTCTTGTTCAGTTCTTTAGCCTTCTTTGTTTTCCCCTCACCTAGCACAGTGCCTAACACATACCAGGCATTTAATATACACATCTGCTCAAGAAACCAACCACACACATAGGAGGTGTTCCCTGCATTCTTTCCTTTTCTCAAATGACTTAGCTTTCCTTGGCCAGGCTGCTATGTGCCCTCTTGTCTAGAGGAACTAGTCCTCTAAAGCCTAGATGAGGGGACTTGTCCCACAGGCCTAATGCCCATGTGTCTGTGACACATGGAGATTCTAATGACCTCCCTGCAAGAAGCCCTGAGGTGTGTTGCCCACCCATCATTCACCTCACTTTGAAAGTTCACTGTTTTTTTCAGTGTACATACTATTTACTTGTAAGCGCATAGCATGTTAATCCACACGGTATTTAGAAAATCTATAATTAGCCAGGCTAGAAACAAGGCAATAAAGTGCCCACCAGAAAGTGGCCCAGACTTGCCATGCATTTTTACTTTTGGGCCTGACACAGTGGTTGCCAAATTTAGCTCTTTCTACATTTTTAGATCTAATTACGTGGATATTTAAAACACTTCTTCTAACACTTCCTGGAGAATTAGTCTTTTAAAAACAGATATTGAAGAGATGCTCAAGTCCAATCCCTTCCCTCAGTTGAATTTCACAATGTGGAAGCACTTTACAGACACTGAAACAACACACCAGTGTGACCCAGATGAATCTCACTGCCACTGGTGTGGGCAGTCAGCGTCTCCAGGCTCCTGACTCTAGACCCGGGCTACCCCCCGCTGTCACTCTGCCTGTTGGATAATTAATGTCCTCCAATGCTTCTTTGTCACACAGCTTAGGTGGGGAAAGTTAGTATAGATGTGCCCTGCAGGGAAATATTTTTCTGGATCTTGTTTTAGCTATATAGGGGAATTTATTATTTAGGAGAGTCTTGCAGTGAAACTTTCACATGGGGAAGAAGCATTCTCTAAATTACCTGCCAACTTAATTTATTTTCTACTCTATTTGTTAAGTCTAGCATCAGGTTTTCTGATGACCAACAGACCTGGTCATTTCTCTCATATATATGCATAAAAGATGAAGTTAAACAGACCTGCTGTTCCTATTCTCCTCCGTCACGTGCGAGCTCTTGTGACCTTGGGTCTCTGATTTTTGACCTCATATAAAATAGGCTTAACACTACCTGCTCTGTCAATATCCTCAGCAACGTTGGGAAGATCAAGCAGGAAAATGTATGTGAAAGTAGTTTGTAATAGCGATTAAAACAACAAGAGTAATAGCTAACATTCCGAATGTGTCGGGCACAGCTTTATATGAATTAACTCATTTCATTCTTGTAACGCTAAGATACAGATTCTGCTGTTGTCCCCAGTTTTTTGACAGGAAACCAAGGAATAGAAGTTAAGTAACTTGCACAAGTCACAAAGCTAGTAAGTAAAGAAGTTGGAATAAGCTGCCACGTACTAACTGGGCACAGTAAGACTATATTAAAGCTGATAGAGACTGCAAGAGATAACACAGCATGAATATGTGATATCACAGGAAAATGAAACAGTTGCCATTTTAAAGATGGAGCAACTCAGATCCAGCAGGGTTTCATGATTTGCCCAATGTCAAGTATTCCAGTTTTAGAATATCCACAATTTATGGATAGAATAAGTAATAATACGTTTATTAGTATTCTAATTAGTATTCTAAAATATTCTATTTTTAAATTGTGGGAAGTAGAGCAAAGCTGTTAGGAACCTGGGTGCTGGATTCAATGGCCACGTTTTAAATTCCAGCACTACCATTTAACCAACTATTTTACTGGAAAATTAAAAATTAAATATACACAGACAATTGTAAGAATAAATGCCTAAAAGATGTTAGCTACTATTACTATCACTGTCCTAATTCCTGTTGCCAGTTCCCAAATCACATCAAGAGTTCTAGACAAAATTGTGTAGTTCTCTTTGAAAGTGCTAATGGAGTAATCACAGCATCAGGATTTGGAGAGGAGTAGGAAAGGAGAGTCTCAAGTGTGAACTTTTCTTTCTTTTTTTTTTTTTTTGATAATTCTATAAAGTGAAAAAACCCTATAACCAAGAATCAAATTTTCAGAAATAGACTTTCATTCCAGTTCCTTCCACTCTCTGCACAGTGGTACTGATTAACATCCAAAAACATGTTAGAAATAGGAGAGAGAAGGCAAGAATAATCTATCTACTAAAGAAGCAGTGCCATTAAAAAGGAAGAAAGCATCACCCCAGTGGGCCACCTCTGCACCAGGCGCTCACAGGCCTTTGGTTATAAAGAGTATGGCTTGATTCCAAATCAGACAGACCTGCTTCAAAGCCAGCTCTTCCACTTATTAGTTGGGTGGCCTTGGGCAAAGTGACTTAACTTCTCTGACTCTATCAAGAGTTTCTGAATCCAGAGCTAACTCAGCTGCTCCTCTACGGCAGAATCACTGGGATACAGGGCAACTGCTGTTCCCTATGGGGTTTGTGGGATTCATCACGCTGGTTTAAAGGTCTACTTCACAAGTCCTTGGGGAGGGGGAAGGGTAAGCTTGGATGAAGTGAGAGAGTGGCATGGGCTTATATATACTACCAAATGTAAAATAGATAGCTAGTGGGAAGCAGCCGCACAGCACAGGGAGATCAGCTCGGTACTTATGTCCAAGTAGAAGGGTGGGTAGGGAGGGTGGGAGGGAGCCGCAAGAGGGAAGAGATATGGGGATATATGTATATGTATAGCTGATTCACTTTGTTATAAAGCAGAAACTAACACACCATTTTAAAGCAATTATACTCCAATAAAGATGTTTAAAAAAAAAAAAAGGTCTACTTCACAAGCCCTGAAAGGTACTTCTTGGAGTTTTTTTCAGGAGCAGACTGGCCCGTCTAAGTGGCCACAAGACACACATCATGGGAATTAGCTGAACAAATAGGACCCTACTTGGCATTTAACCAAATGGATATTAAAAGTCTAATTGAGCAAAAATTCCCTCTCTAGCAGATGGATGTGATACCCTATCAAGACAGGGCATGTCCCCTCTACCTCATCCACACCCCTGGCAATCTCAACGCGAGTCCCCCAGCTTTCACGACCTGTTCTTTTCAGACACACACCAGAAGTGAGCACGAAGGAGACAGAGAAGCATTCCCCAAGGTTGGACAGACAGGCTGATCTGAAGATGCTATAAGATACACTTAGCTGACTGAAGTCTGGCTGGGAAGTTGAGGCTGGATTCCCTATGAACTCACTCCTCCCAGGACCAGCTATGCAGCTTGAAACATGTCAGTACTGCGCTCCAGTCACCCTTTCCCGCAATGGCCCAACTTCCCCCCAACCAGCTTTGCCTGCTGCCCAACTTCTAACTCAGCCCACAGGGCCTTTGGGCTGGAAGCTGCCAAAGACAGGTTAGCACTGAACATCAGAGCTCCGGGAAAACGAAGCTTCCCTACAGAGATGGTGCACGCCACTGTATCTGTAGGACTAACTTTCCAAGGCTCCACAGATTTCTTACTTATACAGACTTCTGCGACTATAGCCTCCATGGCCACTTCAGAACTGACTCATGACTCAGGAGGTATTTCGAACCTTGGGAATGAAATTGCTCAAGACAGCATGTTGTAATATGCACAAAGCTGAAAAATAGTGCTGGATGTTTGGAACAGATTATATGTGCTCATTGTTTACCAGGAATTATCATTTAATAAGGTTTAATGAGCACATTTATATCACATCCTTCTTGCCTAGCATTTATACATGTTCAAAAAAATTGGTAGCTCGTGTAACAACAATCCATGCAGCTCTCCTAGGTAGTAAGTACTAAGGGGTTCAGTGAGCATTTGCTGGCTGTTCATCTCTTGTTTGCTCCTTTGTTGAGAGAAAGCATTCTATCTATTTACAGACAAGGAAACTGACACCAGGAAGTTAGGGAACTTGCCTAAAATCGCCCAGGACACATGGGGTAAAACAGGGATCCAGACAGAAGCAGTTCGACTCTGGAATTTAGGCTCTTCATCTTTATACCCTACTATTGTCCCTGTTAGGTGATGACACTGAGACCCACAGACATTATGTAACATGTCTGAGGTCACATCATTATTTGCTTTTCACATAAAAATCTAAATTACAGCTACATCCCCTTCAAACGGTAAGCTAATTCTAAACCTAGGTCCTAGAGACTTTGATGCAGCCGGAAGAGTTGTCAGACACTGAAACAAGCAGCAACGAAGTGCACAGACTCATAGAGGATTTTCTAGGTATAAAGCCCAATCAGATAGTGGCCAATGACACCTTCTGGTCTCTGATAACCCCTGTGCTACTAGAGCTGCTAAAAATGACACCAAAGGCATGAATCTGTTCAGATGCCAAGAGTTTTATCATAAGACCTGGAAGCTCATGATTAAAGAGGCACTGGAGTCCCCAGAACCAGAAACGCCTTTTTGAAAATTTTCCACATTTGTTCTCGCTTCAGGCCATGATAAAGAGTTTCCAGTCAAACGCACCAGCTAAAATGAACCTGTTTTCTGCAAGAGAAGCGGTCAGTTTGGGTCCAGCACTTATAAAGGTTCCTAGTGCCACAGACTATGAAATAGGCAGAAGTGAAGCGGACTATTTGAAGGGGTTCACAGGGAATCCCAGAGGACCTTAAAACTTCTGAGCAGGAAGGGTCCTAAGATGTCATTGTCCAACCACTCTCCAACTTAACAGGGATGCAGCTGAGCTGAAGGGACTTCTCTGGAGCCACTGAGCAGGTTAAGTGAGTGGCAGGGCCGGTAACTGTAATGAGGGGTTGGACATGCCCAGGTTGCCAACAGCCTCCGTCCAAGGACTCACTCTTTATACCCCAAGCTTAGACTGAAGGCCTAACTTCTGGTACAAACCCTAGGAATCAAATTCTGATTTCAAACATTGTAAAGATGCTTCTTATTTTCCAGACCTCTCAGTGAAAACTTTAGGGACAAATCAAGAAATCTGTGGCTAATGTCATAGACCCTTAGACAAAAATGGCCCTAAAATAATACTCAGTCTCCTTTTCATAGATGACAGAGAGCCAGAGAGAGAGAGAGGGACAGACAGACAGACAAAGAGGCAGAGAGAGACAGAAAGAAAGAGAGAGAGAAATAATACTTTACCCCCAATACATACACAGAAAGTTCCTCGGCTTTCTCAAAGCAGAGAATGTCCAACTTGCTTGATTGAAGGGCAGAAAAGGGGGGTAGCAAAAGTTGGAATGCAGTGAGAGGTTGGAAACTGGAATTGGGAAACTCCTCTAGCCTGGAACTCTCCTGTTTCCCGCTGTGAACCGGTCTAGGGGCTTCCCGTCGATGGCCCAAGCACAGAAGGGCGGGCAGGACACTCAGGGCCGCGTCACCGGCGGGACTGCCCGTGCCCGGAAAATGAGCTGGAGACCAAGAATTGAATGCAACTCCGGGTATTCTCCCTCTGGGTCCCCCGGGAGCCCGCGCTGGGGCGAGAGATCCCAGGGGAGGCTGTGGGAGGGAGATAAAGCAACAGCCCCAAAGCTCCAGTGAATGCACTTGAAATTTCTGCGCGCGAGAGAGAAACTGTTTTCTTTGCCACCAAGTTTCCAGCCCACCGGGAAAAGTCTCTTGCGGCGCAGCGCCCAGGAGATCTGGGTCTCCCACTTGGCCGCAAGCCGCTGCCCAGCGACTGGAGACCCGCTGCGAAGCGCTCCCGCCCCCGATCCCCTCCCCCGCTGCTCACCTGCGATGTCCCAGAGCTGCAGGCGAACCACGGTCTCCGGGTCCCAGTGGAGCACCTTGAGCGCGAAGTCCACGCCGATGGTGGCCCGGTAGTGCGAGGAGAAGTTCTGGTGCACGTAGCGCTTGATGATGCTGGTCTTGCCCACGCCCAGGTCGCCGATCACCAACAGCTTGTACAGGTGCTCCTTGTGCGGGACCTGCATCCTGGCGGCCCGCCAGCCGCGCCTTGCTTTGCAGTGCGGGCCGGGGAAGCGCAGCCGGGCCTTGGGCGGGAGAGACCAGCGGAGCGCGAGTGCGGGCGAGAGAGAGCGGAGGCGGCGGGGCGGGACTGGACGGGGCGAGGGGCGGAACTCCTCCGCGGCCGCCTGGAGAAACGCCCAGACAGGAGCCCAGGGGTTAATCCTCCTTCCTACCCCGCGCCGCGCGGCCTTGGAGAGGGGTGGAGACCCGAGCGCCTCCCGGGCCCGATAAGTTAGGGGGCCTCAAGGCAAATGCCTTTTGCAGAGGTTATTCGTACAGCACTTTACAGTTTCCGAAGTGCTTTTCTCGTCTGTGATCTTTCCGAAGTGCTTTTCTCGCCTGTGATCTTGGCCACAAAGCTTGGAGGTGTGGTTTTTATTTTCCAAGTTTTGCAAGCGAGAGCGTCAAAAAAATTAAGTGAATTGCCGAGACGGTAGTAAAAAGCCTGGCTGAACACAGGGCTCTTGAGGTCATGGGCCCCGCCACCATCCCATATGGCAGAGAGAGCGTGGAGGCAAGGCAGCAGGTAATACAATTTCAAGAGGCATAAGAGCTGGTTTTGGGTCCGGCACGCCCTGGTTTTCGAGGTGAGTGACCTTGTGCAAGTCATTTCAGCTGCCCCAGCCTCCTTTCTTCCTTGGCGATCTGGTAATGGTAATCCTGACCTGTCAGCAGCCTGCGGGTGTGAACACTGAGCACCTTCACACCAATTCAACTAGTAATCGTCTAACCAGGAAGATAATTGGGCTGTAAATGCTGAGGGCATCCATGCTTTTAGCCTCCACCTCTCCTATCCTAAAAGCTCTGAGCAGCATTGAAAGACAATTTAAACAACTAGTCAGATTATTTTACGTGGTAATAATACTAGCAAGCATCTATCCAGCACTTGCTATGTGCCAGGTTTTATACATATGTCACCTAATCGACCCAGCAGTCTTAAAAATAGATACCATTGTGGGCTTCCCTGGTGGCGCAGTGGTTGAGAGCCTGCCTGCTAATGCGGGGGACGCGGGTTCGTGCCCCGGTCCGGGAGGTTCCCACGTGCCGCGGAGCGGCTGGGCCTGCGTGCCGTGGCCGCTGAGCCTGCGCGTCTGGAGCCTGTGCTGCGCAACGGGAGAAGCCACAACAGTGAGAGGCGCGCGTACCACACACACACAAAAAAAATAGATATCATTGTTCTTCCCATTTTACAAATGAGGAAACCAAGGCCTAGACATTTTAAGTAATGTACCTAGGGTCAAACAGCCAGTGAGGAGAAAGCCAGATTCAGACTTAAATCTTTCAGTATGAAAGAGTTTTGTTTTGGTTTTTTTCCCATTTATTCTTTTAACAGATATATATTCGTGCTTGGGATGATAAGGAATAACACAGACAGAGATTCCTAGTCTCAAAAGCTTTACCTTCTTGTGAGTAGAGGCAGACAACTGAAAAATAAACACAATTTGTAATATATTAGTTGATTTCTACCCACACAGGGAAACACCAGGCAGGTTATATCTAATAAGTGGACCACGTAGTCTGTCTGCTTAGAGCATTGGCCAACACTGAGGCTTCATGAATGGGAGCAGGTGGGTGGATCAGGAACCTGAGGTGCCTAAACCATTTTGAGAGCCTGCAAAAAACTAGGGGTGATGGCAAAATAAGACCCCACCAGATCTAAAATTCTGGTTCTGTAGATCTGAAAGACAAGTTTGGTCTGGGCAAGAAGCTAATATTTTTAACAGTAGAATAAAATTAAAAAATAAAGATGAGAGTACAAAACAATGGCATTAAAAGCAAATATAAAAAAGAAAATCATCAAAGCCAAAAGGTGGTTCCTTGTAAAAAATAAATTGACAAACACCTAGTACACTGATCAAGAACTAATTTGAGAAAACACAAATTGTCAGTATCAGTTCTTATAGACATAAAAAAAATAATGAAAATATATTATGAACAGCTTTCTGTGAATAAATTTGGAAATTTAAGCAACATGGGCAAATTCCTTGAAAAACACAACTAACAAAATTGACCCCCCAAAATGGAAAAACTAGATCATTCATTGTATGTTGATTAGAGATTGGGTCTGTTTTTAAAACTTAATTTAAAACAGTAAAGCTTTCACAAGTTAACAAAAAAAAGAAACAAAGGAAGGAAAGCAAAGAAGCTAATGGTGGTCGAAGCAAGGAGGTGGTGGAAGTTTGAGACATCATGTGAGCCAGCTCTCAACGCTATGCCTGATCCAACTTCTTCACAGGCCCCAGCATGTTCCCCCAGCCAATCCAGCTGAGTCATCCTCGCTCACCTGGTCTCGTCTTCTGATCAGGAGCCTGTTGGAGCATCAGTTTAGATTTACTGTGTGGGGCAGGCAGACCAAAATTCAGATTTTCTGGGACCTGAAGCTTATACACTTGAGGGGAGGGGACTCTTTAAGCAAAAGAATGCAAAATTAAGGACCGGGTCCTAAAGTTTCAGCTTTCCTTCACCGCCTCTCTGGGGACAGTCGCCAAGCATGGTGAGTGAGCTCCCTGGCTAGGCAGGAAGCACTGCAGTTCGTTTCCAGAGTCACTCATTTAGGTCTCATGACCATGCTTCACAGTGGGAAGAAATGACTCTCGGTTTATAATTCTTAAATGTTGTAGACTGAAGCAGCTTGGTGAGTACCCCAGGCTAGCAGTTCAGTAAAATCCTGAAAGACTCTAAGTAAAATGAGGGAGTTGGGTTGCAAGATCTCTGGGGAGTACTTCTGACTTTAAAATTTCAGAATTCTGGGTCTTCTAGACATCTTCCGGCAAGAGTGATATCCCAGCCTTCTAACTACCTCCACCATGGCACCATTACCCGAGAGGTGGAGTTTTCTATCCTGCGCTCCATCCCCCCACCAGCCCCACTTAAGGAGATTTGGGAGAAAGGCTGTGGAAGGGCCATTTCAAAGCAAACATTATGCCATAGTTCCTTTCTGGTTTCATGGCTCTCTTCTCTCCTCAGCTGCTGTATATTTTCCCCCCAAGATAAGGGCTCTCCAAGCTCATGTTTTTGGAGGGCAAACCTTTCTGTGCTCCCTTGCTTTGCTTTGAACTTATTTCCTTTACTCAGAACTAGGTTGCAAACAGGAAGGCAGGTAGGTGGGAATAGAATATAAACTAGATTCAGGCTAGAGCTTCTTTAGATGAAAAGGGCATTAGCTAACAGGTAGACCATCCTTGTCTTTCTATCCTCCGTGTACTCCCAGATTATGAGGCTTCATAAGAACCCATTTGTCTCAGCCTGCGACTCCATCTGCCTCAGACTGTCCGCAAGGATGCCCGGCTTTATCCTGACAAGCCGGCCCTCCTTCTCTCCAGAGAGAAAGGACCTGGGTTTGTGCCATGTGGCTACTCCTCCCAGCAGCCGCCCTGCACCATGGAAACCTGCTTTCCGCAGTAACTCTAAAAGCATCTCCGGGGATGTTTTGACAATCTTACTACCCTCAAATTGCTAAACCACAGCACACCCTCTCCTGAAGAACAGGAAGGCAGGTGACCCGAGTCTCTAAAGGGGGAATGAGACCACAAAGGCTCAGAATTCAAGGATGAATGGTACTCCAGACAGCACAGAGTCGGATTTCTCTAAGACTCCGTTTCCTTTTTGTCCAGTGTGGGGACATATACTCATACATATGAAGTGGAAAAACGAATTTAAATCATTGGAAATGGCTTTGCAAACATAAACTTGAAATCCTCATGTTTCCCTCCCAGACCAGCTGTGTAAGGTGAGCCCCTAGGAAGTTACCTTATTTGCTTTCAGCAATGAGAGCCATAAGGAGTTATTCATTAGCTTTTGTAGTTCTTAATTATTGTTCTGAAGAAATACTTAAATGACTGTAAGACAGAGTGCCAAATACTCTGTTGTAGGACAGGTAAGGTAATTTTTTTTAGATTAATGCAGTCTTCAAAAAGATGGACTTTACTCTGAAAAGGCCTGTGAGAGGAGACCGTAAATTTTTATCCTCAAAACCAAGATTCTTTAAAGTGAATGGGGGCGCTATTAATAATTACACCAAACCACAGGAACAAGCCAGGGCTGTCCTAAAGAATGTTCATACCTGAAGCAGAGGGTTAGCGTTCTCAAATGAGATCTACAACTAAGAGTGGCATTTGAAAAATCTCCTAAATCACTATTTTAATAAATAGTTCTGCCAAGTTAAGGCTGAGGCTCATTTCTCTGTTATCTTCAAAGAGTTCCCCTTTCATCTAGTAGGCTTGTCTAAAACCCGTGCTAACTTGCCATGGGAGTTACATCCAGTATGGATTCAGAGGTGCAGCTGTTGTCTGGAAGTACACAACACTTTTTAGATTATTTGGAAAGAGGCCAAGATGGATTCTGTACGGGAAGTGCTTGAAATGAGTACATTTCAGTCTACAAGAATTTTGATGTTGGACTTTTTCACCAGAAAGAAAAGCTGTAGTAGGATATTTATTGATTATCATCAGAAAATGGTTGCAAGGGAGTTTCTGAACCCTCCATTAGTCTGAACCAAGAAAACCAGACTATGCCCTAAATCATTGCCAGCAATAGATTTATCAACAACTAAAATTATGTACCGTAGCTGCACACATTAGATTTGCATTGGACAGACATGGTGAGTTAGGACTCATTTTCCTTCTAACCCACCTAACACGAATGAGTGGAAATGAGCTATGGAATGGGCAAAAGGCAAGCATTTGAGAACATGGAGCAAAATGATTCTGTATGAACTCAGAATTTCAGTTTCCTTGTATTGGGTGCCAAGCCACTTATCTTGGCTAATTTATTTAAACCTCACAATCACTCTGTTAGTATAAATCCCCACTTTATAATAAAGGAAATGGGGCTCAACGAGTTTAAATAATTTGCCCAAAAGTGACAGAATGAAAATTATAACTCCTAATTCCTAAACCTATGCTTTTCCTACTCTAACACATTCCTTTTGCATGTGATAAATTCCAGGCCCAGACTTCTACTCCAGCTTTGTTTCTGCTAAACTGCTAAAAATATTCAGGCTGTAAGGAAAAGGGGTTGACTGTATATTTTACAAAGTCCTAAGTATGTAGGGAAATATCTAATAAAGGAGGAAAAGAAAAATGTATGATTCAAAGTTACAAGGATATATCTCACAGTCATTCAACAACTCAGGCAAAAGGGCAGCACAAGTAAAAAGTGGCATGCTATTCGTTCGTGCGAGTGATCTTACCCAGCCTGTGTAGAGGGTATAAACCTAGGAGTCTACCGCTGTTACTCTCAGAGAAGTCAATCGCTTAATAATACTGAGATTCTCCCGTGAATGAGCCCCTCATTCATAACAAGTGGGGACACAGCGACTGGTACGGTCTCTCGCTCGGAGGATAACTCAGGAAAGTTACTGACACACCATCAGGGTCCAATCAAGAAATATTTTCGGCATAAAGCACTGTGACAGATTTTTCTGAGGGTCAGGGTCAGGAGTGGGGTCTCCTTTATCTACAGGAATACATAAAATATAAGCCCCTGTCATCAAACTGTGGGCATTCTGCTTAGACTGTCAGTCAGCATGTGCACACCTGACCCTCCATCCCTCCATCTCCCTCTCAGATTCCTTCACTGGCTTCTCCCCTTCCTTGCTGCCCACCACTCCAGAGGGCAATTCTCCACCCTTGGGACTCCGACTTTGCCTGCTTGAGCTCATCCACTCCCGTGACAGGAGAGAAAACCGGGCTAGAGATTAAACTCAGCAATCAGACCATCTTATTTGATTTCACATTTGAGGCCCACCACTAACCAGGCGTAATACCTCAGTAAAGTAATCTAACTTCTGTACGCCTGTCCCCTCGTGTATAAAATGAGGATAATAATTTCTACCTCCTAAAGTTGTCAGAAGCGTAAAGGAAGTAATGCAGTGAAGTGCTCGGCATAGTGTTTGGCCCGGGATATGCACTGGAAAGAAAATGCTGTTCTACTATCAAGGGTCTGCTGATGACGTCTATATTTGTACTTAAGACCCCAGCCTCGCTCATGCATTTCACACCCTCGTTCCAGCTGCCTTTTGGGCATTTCTACCAGGCTTTCTGGAGGACATCTCAAATGTAACATGTGCAAAGCTGAAGTCATTATCTACCCTAACAGACTTGTTCCTTTTCCTGTATTCCTGGTTTTAGTCATTGGTCCCACCCTCCGCAAAGTCTACCAAGCCTGGAAACTCAGTCATACTTGACTCCTGCCTCCTTATTGCCAAACATCCCAGCAGCCTGAGTCTTCTGATTCTATCTCAGATCCCTTAGTGCATTTCTTCTACTCCCTAAAAGTACTATTAGAAGATAGAGGTGAATATCCATTCAATATTATTGTGGGCAAAGGATTTTTAAGCATTATGCAAAAGGAAGAAATCATAAAAAGGAAAAGAATTTTAGATACACACACACACACACACACACACACTCATATATATATAAAATCACCAGAAGCAAGACAAATAGCAAATGCAAAATGGGGAAGATTTTTTTCTGCTTAAATGTCTGACATTTAAGACAGGCAAAAATAGAATACACTATATATATTTAAAAAAAGCTCTTGTAAAATATTTTAAAATATCCAGATAGATAAAGGAACAGGGATACAAATAAATGACCACACAAAAAGCCAATAATAATATTTTATTATTTAAACAATATTTTTCACAGTAACAGAAGTAGAAGAGTTAAACAATAATGAGACATTTTTCACTTTTTAAACTGACAAATATGTTTTAATACTAAAAATATCCAATAGCGATGAGGGTGCGAAGAAATGGACACTATCATGATCCTGGTGGGATTATAATTTAAGAAAAAGCTGTTAGAGAGAAATTTGGTTATATGTATCAAAAACCTTAAAAATGTATGTGCCCCTTGACCTAAAAATTCTATCTGTAGGAATTTATGATAATCAATCATTACAGAGAGAGAGATTTATAAAACTTTAACTTCATGAACGTTGCTTATCATTGGAAAACAACAGGCACTTTCTAAATATGTATCAGGTTAAATATTATAATGTTTTAAATATGTGATGGCATATTATACAACCTATATAAATGATGTTTAAGAAAAACATTGAGTTACCTGGAAAGATATTCACAATGTTTTTTCACAGCATTTTAAAATTGGAAAAAAAATTACAAAATATATACCCAGTTTGGCATAAAATACATAATTTCCATTATACAAACATACACACGCACACATAAAGATACAGAAATATGTTATCAGAGATGATCTCTGGATGATAAAGTTACTGCTTTGTTTTATTATATATTTTCCTACCTTTCTATATTTCACATTTTATTTTTACAGGTGACATTATTGTTTTCAAAAGAAGAAAACAAAACTAAAAAAAAAAAAGAATGTGCACTGAATGGGTCTTAAAGGAGGATTCCTAGCAATCATCATAACGATTTTTTTCTAGGTCTCTCCAGTTGATACAGAGTATCAGTGTTTTAGGTTTCAGTAATTTTCCAGCCAAACTTTTCTCATCCTGATTCCACTTATCTTATCGGTGCTGAGAGGTGTGCCTTCCCGAGAGAACCAAAGCACCACTTCACGGGCGGCATAATCAGGCTGACACTTCAGAACCTCACACGAGGTCCCTACACTGTCCTGGAGTGACTGCCACAGCAGCTCAGGCTTAGCTCTCAAGAAACTGATCGAAGCCTTCCCCACAAGGTCCATATGCCTGAAAGGAAACTTATCTTCCCCCAAAGATGCGGCCCTCCCAAACCTTGATGTCATTTTTTCCCCTTCCTGCTTGTGCCCTACTTTTCCACTCAGACACCAATTATCTGATTCTTCCCTCCAGAATCTCTTGCATTCATCCTATCCTGTTCATTTCAGTCCTTCTTGACATCTCATCAAGTAGCTGTTTCCTAAGGATATCTCCCTCACTCTATCTTCCCTATTTGGACCTGTCACCATTCCCAGCTCAATCGTCATTAAAAATAAAGTACTTCAGTGGGGCACTCCTCCACTCACAACCTCTGAACTTATTTTATGTGTGAGAGGAATACATTCTATCTTATTTAACACTTTGTTTCTTTCTTTTAAAATTTTTATTGGAGTATACTTGATTTACACTGTTATGTTACTTTCTGCTGTACAGCAAAGTGAATCAGTTACACATATACATATATCCACTCTTTTTTAGATTCTTTTCTTATACAGGCCATTACAGAGTATTGAGTAGAGTTCCCTGTGCTATACAGTAGGTCCTTATTAGTTATCTATTTTATATATAGTAGTGTGTATATGTCAATCCCAATCTCCCAATTCATCCCACTCCCCCTTTTCCCCCCAGTAACCATAAGATTGTTTTCTACATCTGTAACTCTATTTCTTTTTGTAAATAAGTTCACTTGTACCATTTTTTTAGATTCCACATATAAGAGATATCATATGATATTTGTCCTTTTCTGTCAGACTTACTTCACTTAGTATGATAATCTCTAGGTCCATCCATGTTGCTGCAAATGGCATTATTTCATTCTTTTTTATGGCCGAGTAATATTACATCATATATATGTACCACATCTTCTTTATCCATTCCTCTGTCGATGGACACTTAAGTTGCTTCCTTGTCCTGGCTATTGTAAATAGTGCTGCAATGAACATTGGGGTGCATGTATATTTTCGAATTATGATTTTCTCAGGGTATATGCCCAGGAGTGGGATTCCTGGATCACATGGTAGTTCTATTTTTAGTTTTTTAAGGAACCTCCATTATGTTCTGCATAGTTGCTGTATCAATTTACATTCCCACCAACACTGTAGGAGGGTTCCCTTTTTTCCATACCCTCTTCAGCATTTATTGTTTGCAGATTTTTTGATGATGGCCATTCTGAATATGGTACTGGCACAAAAGCAGAAATAGATCAATGGAACAGGATAGAAAGCCCAGAGATAAACCCACACACCTATGGTCAACTAATCGATGACAAAGGAGGCAAGAATATGCAATGGAGAAAAGACAGTCTCTTCAATAAGTGGTGCTGGGAAAACTGGACAGCTACATGTAAAAGAACGAAATCAGAACACTCCCTAACACCATACACAAAAATAAACTCAAAATGGATTAAAGACCTAAATATAAGGCCAGACACTATAAAACTCTTAGAGGAAAACATAGGCAGAACACTCTAAGACATAAATTACAGCAAGATCTTTTTCGACCCACCTCCTAGAGTAATGAAAATAAAAACAAAAATAAACAAATGGGACCTAATGAAACTCAAAAGCTTTTGCACAGAAAAGGAAACCACAAACAAACGAAAAGACAACCAACAAAATGGGAGAAAATATTTACAGACAAAGTGACCGACAAGGGATTACTCTCCAAAATATACAAACAGTCCATGCAGCTCAATATCCGAAAAAACAAACAACCCAATCCAAAAATGGGCAGAAGACCTAAACAGACATTTCTCCAAAGAAGACAGACAGATGGACAAAAAGCACATGAAAAAATGCTCTACATCACTAATTATTAGAGAAATGCAAATGAAAACTACAGCGAGGTGTCACCCTTTGGTGAGTTGCATTTTCTGTTCTATGCAGCCAAAGCAAACCCTAAATGATAAAAATCTCCTTGAGTCAGACAGGAAGAGGCCGTCCCCCTCCAAGTACACCCATGTAATAGCAGTTTATATATATGCCCTCTCACTGTCTATGTCCTGTATGCACTCTTTTTGTAGATTTCTTCCCAGTCTATATCCTTCCAATGTGATTCCTTACCAGTACCTGGCACAGCCCCTGCCATGCCCCACCTGAGGGCTCAAGACACATTCTGTCATTCAGGCTAGGCTGCATTAAATGTCCTTGAAACAGAGCAGGACCCTATGGTCCTTCCCCTCCCCCACCCCAAGTCCTCAGCCTGCTTTTGTGGAAAAACTTTAACCAAAGAATAAGTTTAATCAGAGAAGTGAGAAAATGCAGAAACGAAGGAAAACAGCAAAAGGAGACCAAATAAAAATAGTTCAGTCATTAAGCAAAGTCAAGGACCTTTATTAGTTCCTCCTTAAGTGCTATAGGTAATATTCTGAGCCATATCCTGTGAGCTGTCTTACAGACACGGAAACCCCCACCAAGTGGAAGAAGTTAATTACATGATGACCAGGCTGTAGCCATGACATAAGCTGCCACAATTCCGACAACTGCCCTCAGAGAAATGGAAACATACCGACCCTGGAACTGAATATTAACTGTACCTAAAACAATCAAGATGACGCTGGTCAGACCACTGACGACCAGTTTCGAGATGACTGTCTGAGCCTCCTCCCTCTGTCTATAAAAGCTCTTGCCCCCTGATTGTCAAGGGTGGGGGGGTGGAACTGGCCTTTGGACAGGCGTCCACCCTCTCCGACGGTTGCTGGCATCCAAAATAAAGCAAACTAGGTGGTCACAAAGCACCGAGCTGATCTCCCTGTGCTATGCGGCTGCTTCCCACTAGCTATCTACCTTACGTTTGGTAGTGTATATATGTCCATGCCACTCTCTCACTTCGTCCCAGCTTACCCTTCCCCATCCTCGTGTCCTCAAGTCCATTCTCGACATCTGCGTCTTTATTCCTGTCCTGCCCCTAGGTTCTTCAGTACCATTTTTTTTTGGGGGGGGGTCCATATATATGTGTTAACATACGGTATTTGTTTTTCTCTTTCTGACTTACTTCGCTCCGTATGACAAACTCTAGGTCCATAGACCTCACTACAAAAAACTCAGTTTCGTTTCTTTTAATGGCTGAGTAATAATCCATTGTATGTATGTGCCACATCTTTATCCATTCATCTGTCAATGGACACTTAGGTTGCTTCCATGTCCTGGCTACTGTAAATAGTGCTGCAATGAACATTGTGGTACATGACTCTTTTTGAATTATGGTTTTCTCAGGGTATATGCCCAGTAGTGGGATTGCTGGGTCGTATGGTAGTTCTATTTTTAGTTTTTTAAGGAAACTCCACAGTGTTCTCCATAGTGGCTGTATCAATTTACATCCCCACCAACAGTGCAAGATGGTTCCCTTTTCTCCACACCCTCTCCAGCATTTATTGTTTGTATATTTTTTGATGATGACCTTTCTGACCAGTGTCAGGTGATACCTCATTGTAGTTTTAATTTGCATTGCTCAAATGGTTAGTGATATTAAGCATCCATTCATGTGTTTGTTGGCAATCTGTATATATCTTCTTTGGAGAAATGTTTATTTACGTCTTCTGACCGTTTTTGGATTGGGTTGTTTGTTTTTTGATATTGAGCTGCATGACCTGCTTATAAATTTTGGAGATTAATCCTGTGTCAGTTGCTTCATTTGCAAATATTTTCTCCCATTCTGAGGGTTGCATTTTCGTCCCATTATGGTTTCCTTTGCTGTGCAAAAGCTTTAAGTTTCATTAGGTCCCATTTCTTTCTTTCTTTATTTTTTTATATATCCATTTCTCTAGGAGGTGGGTCAGAAAGGATCTTGCTGTGATTTATGTCATAGAGTGTTCTGCCTATGTTTTCCTCTAAGAGTTTTATAGTGTCTGGCCTTATATTTAGGTCTTTAATCCATTTTGAGTTTATTTTTGTGTATGGTGTTAGGGAGTGTTCTAATCTCATACTTTTACATGTCGCTGTCCAGTTTTCCCAGCACCACTTATTGAAGAGACTGTCTTTTTGCCATTGTACATTCTTGCCTCCTTTATCAAAAATAAGGTGACCATATGTGCGTGGGTTTATTGTTGGGCTTTCTATCCTGTTCCATTGATCTATATTTCTCTTTTTGTGCCAGTACCATACTGTCTTGATTACTGTAGCTTTGTAGTATAGTGTGAAGTCAGGGAGCCTGATTCCTCCAGCTCCATTTTTCTTTCTCAAGATTGCTTTGGCAATTCAGGGTAGTTTGTGTTTCCATACAAACTGTCAAATTTTTTGTTCTAGTTCTGTGAAAGATGCCATTGGTAGTTTGATAGGGATTGCATTGAATCTGTAGATTGCTTTGGGTAGTAGAGTCATTTTCAAAATGTTGGTTCTTCCAATCCAAGAACATGGTATATCTCTCCATCTGTTCTTATCATCTTTAATTTCTTTCATCAGTGTCTTATAGTTTTGTGCATAGAGGTCTTTTTTCTCATTAGGTAGGTTTATTACCAGGTATTTTATTCTTTTTGTTGAAATGGTAAATGGGAATGTTTCCTTAATTTCTCTTTCAGATTTTTCATCATTAGTGTATAGGAATGCAAGAGATTTCTATGCATTAATTTTGTATCCTGCTACTTTACCAAATTCATTGATTAGCTCTAGTAGTTTTCTGGTAGCATCTTTAGGATTCTCCATGTATAGTATCATGTCATCTGCAAACAGTGACTGTTTTACTTCTTCTTTTACGATTTGGATTCCTTTTATTTCTTTTTCTTCTCTGACTGCTGTAGCTAAAACTTCCAAAACTATGTTGAATAATAGTGGTGAGAGTGGGCAACCTTGTCTGGTTCCTGATCTTAGAGGAAATGGTTTCAGTTTTTCACCATTGAGAACGATGTTGGCTGTGTGTTTGTCATATATGGCCTTTATTATGTTGAGGTAAGTTCCCTCTATGCCTACTTTCTGGAGGGTTTTTATCATAAATGGGTGTTGAATTTTGTCAAAAGCGTTTTCTGCATCTATTGATATGACAATATGGTTTTTCTCCTTCAATTTTTTAATATGGTGTATCACATTGATTGATTTGCGTGTATTGATGAATTCTTGCATTCCTGGTATAAACCCCACTTGATCATGGTGTATGATCCTTTTAATGTGCTGTTGGATTCTGTTTGCTAGTATTTTGTTGAGGATTTTTGCATCTATGTTCATCAGTGATATTGGCCTGTAGTTTTCTTTCTTTGTGACATCTTTGGTTTTGGTATCAGGGTGATGGTGGCCTCATAGAATGAGTTGGGGAGTGTTCCTCCCTCTGCTATATTTTGGAAGAGTTTGAGAAGGATAGGTGTTAGCTCTTCTCTAAATGTTTAATAGAATTCACCTGTGAAGCCATCTGGTCCTGGGCTTTTGTTTGTTGGAAGATTTTTAATCACAGTCTCAATTTCAGTGCTTGTGATTGGTCTGTTCATATTTTCTATTTCTTCCTGGTTCAGTCTCAGAAGGTTGTGCTTTTCTAAGAAATGTGTCCATTTCCTCCAGATTGTCCATTTTATTGGCATATAGTTCTTGCAGTAATCTCTCATGAGCCTTTGTATTTCTGCAGTGTCAGTTGTTACTTCTCCTTTTTCATTTCTAATTCTGTTGATATGAATCTTTTCCGTTTTTCTCATGATTAGTCTAGCAAATGGTTTATCAATTTTGTTTATCTTCTCAAAGAACCACTTTCAGTTTTATTGATCTTTGATATTGTGTCCTTCATTTCTTTTTCATTTATTTATGAACTGATTTTTATGATTTCTGCTGACTTTGGGGTTTTTTTGTTCTTCTTTCTCTAATTGCTTTAGGTGTAAGGTTAGGTTGTTTATTTGAGATGTTTCTTGTTTCTTGAGGTAGGATTGTATTGCTGTAATCTTCCCTCTTAGAACTGCTTTTGCTGCATCCCATAGGTTTTGGGTCATCGTGTTTTCAATGTCATTTGTTTCTAGGTATTTTTCGATTACCTCTGATTTCTTCAGTGATCTCTTGGTTATTTAGTAGTGTATTGTTTAGCCTCCATGTGTTTTTATTTTTTTACAGATTTTTCCTGTAATTGATATCTAGTCTCATAGCATTGTGCTCGGAAAAGACACTTGATATGATTTCAATTTTCTTAAATTTACCAAGGGTTGATTTGTGACCCACGATATGATCTATCCTGGAGAATGTTCCATGACCACTTGAGAAGAAAGTGTATTCTGTTGTTTTTGGATGGAGTGTCCTATAAATGTCAATTAAGTCCATCTGGTCTAATGTGTCATTTAAAGCTTGTGTTTCCTTGTTTATTTTCATTTTGGATGACCTGTCCATTGGTGAAATTGGGGTGCTAATAGTAGCACCCTACTATTATTGTGTTACTGTCAATTTCCCCTTTTATGGCTGTTAGCATTTGCCTTATGTATTGGGGTGCTCCTATGTTGGGTGCATAAATATTTACAATTGTTATATCTTCTTCTTGGATTAATCCCTTGATCATTATGTAGTGTCCCTCTTTGTCTCTTGTACTGGTCTTTCTTTTAAAGTCCATTTGGTCTGATATGAGAATTGCTACTCCAGCTGTCTTTTGATTTCCATTTGCATGGAATATCTTTTTTTCATCCCCTCACTTTCACTCTGCATGTGTCTCTAGGTCTGAAGTGGGTCTCCTGTGGACAGCATATGTACAGGTGCTATTTTTGTATCCATTCAACCAGTCTATGTCTTTTGGTTGGAGCATTTAATCCATTTACAGTTAAGGTAATTATCGATATGTATGTTCCTATTCCCATTTTCTTAATTGTTTTGGGTTTGTTATTGTAGGTCTTTTCCTTCTCTTGTGTTTCCTGTCTTAGTAAGTTCCTTTAGCATTTGTTGTAAAGCTGGTTTGGTTCTGCTGAATTCTCTTAGCTTTTGCTTATCTGTAAAGGTTTAAATTTCTCCGTCAAATCTGAATGAGATTCTTGCTGGGTAGAGTAATCTTGGTTGTAGGTTTTTCCCTTTCATCACTTTAAATATGTCCTGCCACTCCCTTCTGGCTTGTAGAGTTTCTGCTGAAAGATCAGCTGTTAACCTTATGGGGATTCCCTTGTATGCTATTTGTTGCTTTTCCCTTCCTGCTTTTAATATTTTTTCTTTGTATTTACTTTTTGATAGTTTGATTAATATGTGTCTTGGTGTGTTTCTCCTTGGATTTATCCTGTATGGGACTCTCTGCGCTTCCTGGACTTGATTAACTATTTCCTTTCCCATATAAGGGAAGTTTTCAACTGTAATCTCTTCAAATATTTTCTCAGTCCCTTTCTTTCTCTCTTCTTCTTCTGGGACCCCTATAATTCAACTATTGGTGCATTTAATGTTGTCCCAGAAGTCTCTGAGGCTGTTCTCAATTGTTTTCATTCTTTTCTCTTTATCCTGCTCTGCAGTAGTTATTTCCAGTATTTTATCTTGGAGGTCACTTATCTTTTCCTCTGCCTCAGTTATTCTGCTATTGATTCCTTCTAGAGAATTTTTAATTTCATTTATTGTGTTGTTCATCATTGTTTGTTTGCTCTTTGGTTCTTCTAGGTCTTTGTTAAACATTTCTTGTATTTTCTCTATTCTATTTCCAAGATTTTGGATGATCTTTACTATCATTACTCTGAATTATTTATCAGGTAAACTGCTTATTTCCACTTCATTTGTTTCATCTGGTGGGTTTTTTACTTTGCTCCTTCATCTGCTGTGTATTTCTCTATCTTCTCATTTTGCTTAACTTTCTGTTTGCAGTCTCCTTTTCTTGGGCTGCAGGTTCATAGTTCCCTTTGTGTTTGGTGTCTGCCCCAAGTGCGTAAGGTTGGTTCAGTGGGTTGTGTAGGCCTCCTGGAGGAGTGGACTGGTGCCTGTGTTCTGGTGGATGAGGCTGGATCTTGTCTTTTTGGTGGGCAGGACCGTGTCTAGTGGTGTGTTTTGGGGTGTCTGTGAACTTATTATGATTTTAGGCAGCCTCTCTGCTAATGGGTGGGGTTGTGTTCCTGTCCTGCTAGTTGTTTGGCATAGGGTGTCCAGCACTGGAGCTTGCTGGTCATTAAGTGGAGCTCGGTCTTACCATTGAGATGGAGATCTCTGGATGAGCTCTCATCGATTGATATTACGTGTAGCCAGGAGGTCTCTGGTGGTGCAATGTCCTTATCTCAGCCCTCCCACCTCAGAAGCTCAGGCCCGACACCCGGCCAGAGTACCAAGAGCCTGTCAGCCACACGGCTCAGAAGAAAAGGGAGGAAAAAAAAAGGAATAAAATAAAAGTTATTAAAATAAAAAACTAATTTTAAAAAAAGGAAGAGAGCAACCAAACCAATAAACAAATCCACCAATGATAACAAGTGCTAAAAACTATACTCAGATAAACATAAAAATCAGAAACTAGTCTGTCACATTCAGCAAACCCCAAGTCTACAGTTGCTCCGAAAGTCCACAGCCTCAATTTTGGGATGATCCGTTGTGTATTCACATATTCCACTGATGCAGGGTACCTCAAGGTGATCGTGGAGATTTAATCAGTTGCTCCTTAGGCTGCACGGAGAAATTTCCCTTTCTCTCTTCTTTGTTCGCACAGCTCCCGGGGTTCAGCTTTGGATTTGGCCCCGCCTCTGCATGTAGGTCGCCCTCTGGTGTCTGTTCTTAGCCCAGACAGAAGTGGGTTAAAAGAGCAGCTGGTTAAGGGGCTGTGGCTCACTCAGGCTGGGGGGAGGGAGGGGTACGGAATGCAGGGTGAGCCTGTGGCAGCAGAGGCTGGCGTGACATTGCAACAGCCTGAGGCGCACCGTGTGTTCTCCTGGGGAAGTCGTCCCTGGATCACAGGACTCTGGCAGTAGCGGACTGCACAGGCTCCCGGGACAGCAGGTGTGGATAGTGACCAGTGCTTGCACACAGGACTCTTGGTGGCTGCAGGACCATCCTTAGCATTTCATGCCCGTTTCTGGTGTCCGCGCTGATAGCCATGGCTCGCGCCCCATCTCTGAAGCTCATTTAGGCGGTGTTCTGAATCTCCTCTCCTCATGCACCCTGAAACACTTGTTTCTTGCCTCTTAGGCAGTTCCAGAGTTTTTCCTGGACTCCCTCCCAGCTAGCTGTGGCGCACTAGCCCCCTTCAGGCTTTGTTCACATAGCCAACCCCAGTTCTCTCCTTGGGATCTGACCTCCAAAGCCCCAGCCTCAGCTCCCAGCCCCACGTGCCCTGGCGGGTGAGCAGACAAGCCTCTCGGGCTGGTGAGTGCTGGTCGGCACTGATCCTCTGTGCGGGCATCTCTCTGCTTTGCCCTCTGCACCCCAGTTGCTGTACTCTCCTCCGTGGCTTGAAGCTTCCCCCCACACACACACCCTGTCTCCGCCAGTGAAGGGGCTTCTTAGTGTGTGGAAACTTTTCCTCCTTCACAGCTCCCTCCCAGAAGTGCAGTTCCCATCATTATTCTTTTGTCTCTGTTTCTTCTTTTTTCTTTTGCCTACCCATGTACGTGGGGGAGTTTTTTGCCTTTTGGGAGGTCTGAGGTCTTCTGCCAGCGTTCAGTAGGTGTCTGTAGGAGTTGTTCCACATGTAGATGTATTTCTAATGTATTTGTGGGGAGGAAGGTGATCTCCATGTCTTACTCCTCCACCATCTTGAAGGTCCTCCTCAGGAGTCAACCAACCTGTCCTCTTCATTGGCTTTTGAGCGGCGAGCAGCCGGACCCCACTTTCATTTACAACCTGACTGGCACAGACTGTCAGTAAATGTTTTAATGAGAATGGAAAATACGAACGATGTGAAACCATGTCTTATATTACTGCCAAACACTCTGAGTCCTGGGTGCTATATGCTGCCTGTCTTTTTCTACAAGGAACTTGAGCACTGCTGCCAGCTTCTACAGAAAGCAATGGGAAGGGGGTGGGGGGTCCAAAGTCTGCTGGACTGGAAGTTTTAAGGACTGTGTTCCATTTGTGATTCTGCTACTAACTCCCAAGTCAACCTGGTCACTTCACCTCACACCCCTGCAACCCCCTTTGAATATCTTCTGTAAATTGTTTAGACCTTCTCCAAGATAATGGCCATATGCATTGAGTCCTAAATATAGGCATAATTATCCAACGCATAGTTACTGCCATTTAAACAGTTACTCTGCTTGTCAGAATCCATCCTAAAGAAATAATCAGACAGGCTTTCAAAGGTTTATGCACGAGCTATTTAAAGCGGCACTACACTATTTTTAGCAGCAATCTGAGTACCAGTGAATAGAAAATTGGTTAAAAGACAATGTCATATCCATAAAATTTAATATTTACAGCCATTAAACGTCATGTTTATAAAGAATATTTAGAGCCATGTAATGTTTAGAATATAACATTATTTTGGAAAAAGCAAAGTATAAAATTACGTATGAAACAAATATGTATATATACATATATACATATATATATATATTCATCCCTATTTTGCTAACATACGTGCATGATTATCCATATAGCTGGAAGGAAACTTAACGAAATATGAATGATAGACTTATTGGTGATTTTTGTTCTTTATGCTTTTCTAAATTCTCTACAATATACATATACTGACTTAAAAATTGGTGAAAATTAATGTATAATTATTTTGGAAATCTTTTAGGATTTACTATTTATTTTTATTTACTTTTGGCATTTTGAAATTTTACATAATATACTTTGTTTAAGTCACTAAGTAATTTCTGACACCTAGATACTCATGCACTTGATTTTCCAGAAGCATTGTTACTATTATTAAGACTTTTTACAATTACTGTTTTGTTCTTTTTGTCTCATTGTTCTGCTTTCTGGAAGATTTCCTCAGCTTGCTTTTCCAAGTCTTCCATTGAGAGTATTTTATTAGTCGATTTCCAGGAGATGTTTAGATCTATTTATCTACTTTTTTAAGAAATGTGACAGCTTCCTAAAACATAAATATACAGCTTGATCAATTAAGTTGATTTCTCGTAACAATCTCATGGCAGCTTCCCGAGAATTATTGGAAAATTTACTACCCAGCACTTCCCACCCACCAGTGCACCACATTGGAAGTGTTTAAACAGCACTGGAATTGTAGGTTGCATATAGACGTGCAAGCCCTAACATGCCCAGGCCTCAGCAATAACCTAGGTGTTTTGTGAAACAGGTAATAGATGGCCTGTGGGGAGCAGGAATTCTTAAATTGTATTATTGTTGGAAGACCCTTTCGTTGAGGTAAACTTCACTTGGGGAAAGCTGGGAGGCAGGAAAAAGTGACTTGTTTCTGCTGCTCCCTAATAATCCCTTGCCCCCCCCACCCCACATCAAATGACCATCTTTATTTCAGAAAGTTGGGTTAGGAAGAACTCAAAGGAAATACAGAAAATGTGACAATGAGGAAAGGTGGGAGTTTGTTGTTCTTACCAAAAAAAAAAAAAACAAAACAAAAACTCTTAGCTTTGGTCTGTTTAGACTAAGTCTAACCAGTAGAGTTGTTTGGAAATATCTTTCTGTTGATCAGCGTCTGAATTCCAGATCTTTGTCAGCAGCAGTTTTCCTGAGTCAGAAGTCATACTGACTGGTGGCAGCCTCCTTCAGCCAGTGAGCCTCGGAGACGAGATGCTTATCTAGACAGCTGGGATTATCTTCGCCAGGTAAGGCATACTGTTGCACAAATTGGCTTATGCTATAGGGAACAGAGACACAAGGAAGATCAGAGGCCCCCCAGACTTGCCTGTTAGATTTCTTGAAGCTGATAATTCCATGATAAATTCCAAAAATAAAGTGGCACGAGGACCTCCAGAAGTCTCAGGAAGATCAGGGCCATATACATCTAAAACTCCAGGCCCCATAGGGCAAGTGTTAGGTTTTTTGCTGCGGCTTCCTCCATTTGATGAAACAGTACTTCAGCCAAGCCTTTACCACTGACTCATTAAAGCTGAGTTCCTCTGAGGTAATTCAATCTGGGCATATGGTCTTGCTAAACACATCTTCCAACATTCTCAGCTGTTCTGGGATAGAGTCTGTGCATCTTCAACGAGCACACCTTGGCTTTGCCAACTTGAGATCTTTTGGGAAGGCAGTATTTCAATCAGCTGAATCCCCTGAACCAGTGCCTCCTTGGTCACTCTTAGCACCTCAGTTTATTATTTGTTATTTTAATAAAAGGTTTTACATTTTGTGAATTCTCTTCCATTTAGGAAAATTTTACATTGCTAGGAGCTTTTCTTGAGTCATTTTTAAAGGAGCTCCCTTGGAAAATATCCATCAGACAAGCAAGGCCCTGAAGCTTCCCCATCTCCTGCCCCATGGGGGTCGTGGCCTCTCTGCTCCATGGCCCAGTCTTCCAAGCTCCTGGTATGCAAGGCTGGCATTCTTTCCTACTAAAACCGACTCCTGAGGCTCAGCCTGGGGGATTAGACAGCCCCTTGCCCTCTAGAGTAATGGGCCAAATAAATAATAATTGAAGATGAAAGGGATTTTCACAGTTTCAACTAAGGCTAAGAAGATTACATGTATTCTAACCCCAATCACAGTGGTAGCTTTATGGCATCTGGGTTCACAGTGAGGTCACAAGTCACTGGCAGTAAATAGGGGCCTTGGAAGAATAAGAGTTATGTATCAATGTGCATTGTCTGCTGTTTGCTAATTAGCTAGTGCCGCCTGGCATTTATTATACAGACAAGTTAGCAGAACTAGGAAAAACAAGATTTGGAACACTGGGCTGACAAGCATTATTAAAAAGGTTATATTTATGGGTCCCAGCAAGGAAAGTAATGGTCATTTCAGCCGAAAGAAGGAAACATACATAACAGATCCCTGGGGCATACTAAGTTGGGAGGCCAGTGGTAACTCTCAACTTTGCATTCATGTTTCTTCAAATTCCACTGAAAAAGACAAATTACTGGGTCTAGTCTCAGCTCTATAACTCACTTGGAGTGTGACCTTGAGCTATCATTGGATCTCTCTGAGCCTCAGATGCTTTAGCAGTAAAATGTGATGAATATTATCATCCTCCCTGGCTGTAAAAATCAAATCAGATAAATGACTAAGCAATCGTTTAGGAAACTGAAGAGATCTCTATACAAAAGTAAGTTATAACTTCTTGGTACTCCTATTGCCCATACTATAAGAGGAAAAGAACTCTGCTATAAGACTGAATACCAATACTCTACTGTAAAACTAATTATAAGGCTTACGCTATAGGGCTAAAAGAACTCTATAGCTCATACAGTAAACCTAAAGGACAAAAAGAATTCAACTTCCTCTAAGAAAGCATCACTGAACTCTGCCAACTAGAATTGATTCCCCAGCCCCTCTGTAAGTCTAAAACACATGCTGCTTTTGCCTCAAGCAGACCTAAGTTTGAACTGTGGCTCTACCACTTGCTACCTGTATAATCGTGGGGAAGTCACTTAACAATGTGTCTTGGAGATTTTTTCATGTCTGTATCCAGTATGTAATTCAAGCCCATTCTTTTTTATGGTTGACTAGTACCATTATTGCCATTTATTTATGAAGAAACCCAGCTTGAGAGGCTAGATCCCTTTTCCAAAAATATAGTACATGTAAATACTTGAACTGGGATTTAAACCCAGAACCGTCTAGATCTGAAGTATTCATCCTTTCCATTAAGCAATGATGCAAAATCAAAACTTAAGAGCACAGAGCAGACATTTGGTACGTGCAGGCAGAGGATACTGGTTCAGTTTGACCCGGGAGCCAAACCACCTGGGTTCATTCTGCTGCTGCCATTTATTAGCTGTGTGACCATGGGCAAGACACTTAACTTCTCTGTGCCTCAGTTTCTTCCCCTGTAAAATGGAGATAAAAATAGTGCTAGTTTATATGGTTGTTCTGAGTACTACATTAATGCATTAAAGTAGTAGGTGCTCAAAAAATATGAACTATTATTGCTTAATAGTAATAATTTTCTGAACTTCTCTTCACAAATCTGTAACATACTACTGTCCACCTTTTGAAGGAACAAAATATAATTACCAAAAAGAAAATTTATTTTTGGAGAGTTACTAGCAAATCATAAATGCTTCTGCTAATACATATATTAAATGTTGAATTTTCATTCACTACTCTCTGAGACAAATAGTAGCTATTTTTCTTTTTCTATTATACATTCATATAGGTGCATTTTTTAGGAAGTTTGGCAAATGCAGAAAGTAGAAAAAATAAATCAGCCATAATTTCATCATCTAACACAATCACTGCCAACATTATATTGCATGTTATTTTATTATTAATTTCTATTTTTGGAATGTATATGTAATATGTAGATATATAAATACAGTTATAACAATACTATATATATACCTTGATTTCTTAATTCTACTTGTTTACATAACGGTGATTTCCTTCATTTCAAACTTTATGAAATACATTTTTTCCAAACAATCAGATCACTGTCCCTTAAAAGTGTATCTAAGATGAAGCTTAGCAAATTATCACTTTTCAACCCAAATAGAGCTCGTTAAATATAACATCACTAGAGTCTTAATGAGTTTTTTTCTTATTTTTAACATATTACGTAGGAAGTGATGTATCACAGGAAATGACATGTTAAGAAAATATCATTTTGTTTCCAAAAGATAATAAAACCTCTGCTATTTTTTTTCAAAATTAAATAGGGAGCAATAAAAATAGTCTTCTTGAGCTATATAAATTATCTTTCATATATTTTCGGAGTTCATCCAAAATGTGAATTTTACAAAAAATCAATGTGGTGTTTGAACATAATTTTTAGCACATGCAAATTTTCTACATCTAATTATACTTAGTACTTAGCACTCTTTATCTTGAATGCATCAAAGCATTTCACACATTTTAATAAAGACTAAAAGGTTTTTTTTAGTTAAAGATTGAATTTGGGGTGATATTCAACAAATAAATTACACAAAAATATCCTTTATAAAATGCTACATGTAATATATGATAATATATGATATATTCAATTTCTAGAGCACTAAAATGAATACTGTATTTCAAGATGAAGATACAGCAAATAGAATCAAACCTATTTATTTTCATTATTCACCTATTATAATTATTTGTTAAAATGAAATAGATCCAAATAGTAATTTTTTTTATCAAGTATGGTCAATTAGATAAATAAACAGCTTTAGAAACTTTGCTAAATCCTCATGCTTTTCTGTCTTCCAATAAAATGTTTTGCATTGCCATTTTTTTTAGTTTTTAGCCCTTTGTGATTATTATTTTGGATGTCTGTTTGCTCTCTACAGTAACCCTCCCATGATATGTCTGGGAAGTAGCAATAGACATCATCCCATCTGGCCAGTGATGTGTTACTTTTAGAGTCAGAAGAAAAAACTATCCATGCAGTAGTCTAGGAAGGAAAGGAAGTACAGATTTCATAAGGGATATTTTTATTTATAGTCTTGATTAGATATTTAAAGGGCATATAATCCAGAGTATTTGTGCTGAGGAGTATCTGTTGGGATTTCAGTTTAATCTTGGAGAGTGGAAATTTTGCCATTAGCATGTTTACCTGCAAAAGGTAGTTAGGAAATTAGGGTGTTGGAAAAGAAGGAAGGAAAACAGAAAATTAGGAAGAGAAGGTAAAAGAAAATAGAGGGAAGGTGAGAGAGAAGAAAGAAAAAAAAGAGGAAAAAAGGGAGGGTTCATTATACTCCTACTCTGTGCCAAGCATTTTCACTAAATCTGTACCATTTAGCTGTTAATCTAACCTTGAAATAACGGTATTATCCACATTTTTACAATGAAGAAATTGAAGCACAGAAAAGGATAGCTTAATTTCATAATTAACACAGTTTGTAAGTAATTAAATTGGAGATTAAACTCAATAGTATCTGACTTCAAAGCCTGTATTATTTTTCCCTTAATAGCACTGTACCATTCTAGATATTGCCCAAATGCTCTATGAGCTTTTCTGCTTCCTGATTTATGGAAGTTGCTCAATGTGGCTTTTCTCTACATTGCTGAGTCTGATACACAGTAGACATTCAGTAAACATTTGTCGAATGAATGAATGATTCCCAAAAGCATAAAAAGGAAATGGGAAAATGAGCTTCTCTTCTTATAAAGGAAACAAAGGGAGGCAGACACCAGAAAGTGAAACTATGCTTAGCTCTATTTTGGCCTTGGAAAGTAAGGTTGTTTGAAATTAGTTTAAGACATGAGTTCAGATTGGGTATCACCAAGAAGTGTGACTAGGACTCAGCTGATCTCTCAGCTGGAAAAAGCAAACAGACAAAAAACTGAAGTCAAGTTTGCACCAGAGACTAATCTGTAGATTTTCTTCTGCTCTAGGGAAGTTCAAAGATGTGGTTATAGATTCTGAGACCCTAGTGGAACATCCTATACCACATTTCTACTACAAGATTAACTCTCAAACCTGGAATTAGCCTGCCCCCAAACTCCTGTCTTATGTATTTTGAAGCCTCATCCCTTGGACCAAACTGAATCTCCCAGGATGCAAGCCTGATACATCAGATACTTTATTGGAAACCCAAGCATTAAACATTCTGACTGTGCTTTACACAAATAGATAACAGGAAGTCATCAGGGGGTGTTTGTTAGATGATGTCAATGGAAAATTCAACTGGCGACTGTATGAATTACAATATTTGGCACGGCAAGTAGTAGAAAATACAACTAAAACTCTTCAGCAATAAAAAGAATGTTAGCTAACATCACTGAAAACTCTGGTGATACAGTGACACTTGATTGAGTAGCTCAAGGATATCAAGGATTCCATTCTTCCAATCTTCCTACTCTACCTTCCACAGCATTGATGTCTGTGCAGAAACGGGTTAGCTGTTCACCAAAGTTTTTAGCTCTTTCTCCTGATGATGCAAGTGGACTGTATGATTTCCTAGCCTTCCTCACAGTTAGGTTTGGCCATGTGACTGAGTTCTGGCCAAGAAGAAGTAGCAAAAATATAATAGCTTGTGGAAGGAGAAAGCATGCAGAATCATGCATGGGCTACACACAGAAGAAGTCATGAACTAATACTAAAGATATCTTGACCACACATGCCTCCAACACATACAGGCTCCAAAATCTCAAGAACAGAAAAGAAGTATGAAATCTATGCAACCCCTGAGAAAGGACTGCTCCCAGACTAATTTCAACTGTCACCATAAAAGGTCAGGGGGGATAATTAATAGGGAAGTACCTCCCAGAAGGAGGACTCAGGGCCTGCAGGAAACAACAGCTGAAAAAGTTCTTTTCAGAAAGAATAAAATCTAGTCAAGGAACCTCCCCCATTTGTTAGGGGAAAGGGACCTCCTCAAGCCTGCCTGACAGAATGTTCACCATTGCTATGGGCCACTGACTTTAGTAGAATCCCACTCTTTTCTTGGTCTGAACGGAAGTTTGAGCTGTAGCTAACCCATCTCTGCTCCAATACTTTATATTGGGTGGGCATGGGGGAGCAAATAATTTAATTTGTTGTTTCATATGCTGCAAGATAATTAAAGGTATATTCAGACTCAATGGAGAATAAAGAGCATTACCTAAAGATCATAAATACCTGGATGGCTATCTCCCTTGACACAGAATAAGTGTCTTCTATTATGTGGAAGGAAGAGTAAAATAGGTATGTGGTGCCCATAAAAGTGCAATGTGGCAGAAACTGGCTTGCCGTTCACCAAAAACCATTTCCTTTTTCAGTTTGGCCATGTGATCGATGTCTGGCCAGGGGGATGGCACAGACATGAGCAACCCCTTTCAGACGTGACTCATAAAAATTACTTGCATGTGATCCTCCATGCTCCTTCTCTTTCCATGGCTTGATGGAAAAGAGCACAGAGATCTTGCAAGCTTTATACTGAGAATGGAGGAGCCACGAGATGTAAGGAGCTTGGGCACTTCCGCTTCTAACTGGGATGAAGTTAAGAGACTAGATTTACCCTCCTTCCTGAAACAATCAATAAATTGGACAAAATATTTGAAACAATGGTTTTCAAGGCATTGGTCATAGACATCAGGCAGTGAAGAACAGTGATCACTGAGAAACTGTAAGTAAGGCAAGCCCCTACAACCATCGAGAGAGAGGTTCTGGGACATGGCTCAGGCAGTGAGACTTCGGGCAGGGCCCAGCACACTGTCTAGAGGAGGATGGAAGTCTGGGGGGACCAAGGCAGCTAGAGTTCACAGGATAAAGTACTATAAAGGGCAGAGCTGCCCAAAGAGAAAGACCTTGGGAGATATACAGAGGGAACCCCTTGAGTGTTCAGCAAAGTACTGATCAGCAAGTGTAAGGAAACTATTTGGGCCTGGAAAAAGAATGTTCTAGAAGGCACAGTACCTGGAGCTCACACAGGGCTGAAATTAGTGTGTCTTCTCACCAGCTAGGCTGAAAAATCTCATAATTCATGGGGTATTAGGTAGAGTTTTCAGAAGGCTCTTGTCTCAGCAGTAGGACTAAATTAGCTCGAAACTAAATGCTCTCTAGTTCTTCCAAACAAATATTAAAAGTAAATCCCAAAAGGATAAAACTGTTTCTAACATAACATCATCCCAGAGCAAAGCTCAACAATGTTTATAGGGACACAGAGAACATGTTGGGTGCTGGCAATTTTTGACTGGATGTCAGCAATAAAAAACTTAGACTTGGGCTTCCCTGGAGGCACAGTTGTTGAGAGTCCGCCTGCCGATGCAGGGGACACGGGTTTGTGCCCCGGTCCGGGAGGATCCCATGTGTCGCGGAGCAACTGGGCCCGTGAGCCTGCGCATCTGGAGCCTGTGCTCCGCAATGGGAGAGGCCACAACAGTGAGAGGCCCGCGTACTGCAAACAAACAAACAAACAAACAAACTTAGACTTGATATAACTTAGGAACCAACCTGTATTGTATTTGAGACATTTCTGTGTGTTTGTATGTTGCATACCAATATAGCTTCCTATCGGGGCTGGTCCCAAGATCTTATGGTCATATGACAGTAACCTGCATTAACCTGCTATATCTTTCTTATACATGTCCAGTGGGACCCAGTGTCTTTTTTAATAGCTTCCATAGAAGAAAAATAATTGTATTTCCCAAAGCCTCCATTAATGTATCCTTGTATTTTATTAGTCTAAACTGATTCATGTTACAATATCTAAGTGAATGATGGTCGAGGCCACCATAGACAATTGTGCATGTTACACCTTGAACAGGGGCACTCAACCAAGGGAAGAAATGGGGGCTCAAAGCCAGCATGTGCCCTGTTTATCAAACGGTGCAATTTGGTGCTGGGCTGCATCCACCTGGAGAAGGGGGCACTTTTCTTTTATTTGCACAAAGCTGCCACACGGCCTTGTGTAGACCCTGATCTTTGTGATCAAGCAGAGAGACTCTAGTAGGAAACGGGAATAGAACCGAATGCTAGCTAGGGATCAGGGGAACAAGAAAATGACTACTACGACAACCTCAATGATGTGATTGTTAGTACGGCTATCATTCGTTATACTTCAATATATCTTTTCAGATATCCTAAATGAAAGGAATCTCACTTATCTGAAATCTTATACAATTATATCTTATAAAAATCTCTTAGAGAGAGAATTTGCTTTAATTATAATTAATTGCATGCATGTAACAAGTCAGGGATGCAACACAGAGAGAGCCAAAGATTGGAGGACTGTGTCGAGACTCTTGTGGGACTAAATGGAGACAGGGAATTCTTTTGGCCAACACAGGAAAAGCTGGTAAAAGGAGAAAGAGTTCCAGCAAGCATTATATTTTGAGTGGAAAGTACTTAGGTGACAAATGCTACTATGCCATCTTTCCTTTTCTCAAGACAAGAAATAAAGTGATTTCTTCAGCATGTAGTGTGTTAATTCCAGCAATGACCAAGAGTAAGAAAATGTCTTGATGGATATAGTACTCAAGCAGGTTTCCTAGACACTTCTAAGATGCAGCAGTGAAGTCTCATTAAATCTGGGAAACCAAACACAGGAGAAAACTGATCATCTAGAGAACCAAATGAAAAATTAATTCTGTGCCCTGGGTTTCTTTTGGATTTATAATCAGTTTGGTGCTGTGACAACTGAAAATTGTCATAGCATCATGTTAATAGGTCACGTTGAACTCACACTGATCTGTGCCCAAACAGTCAAATCAAGTTGCAAGCAAATATATTGGGGCAGATCATTTGTTTCTACATACCAACTTATGCAAGTTCATTGGTACTATGTATAGTAGTAAATATAAAATGAAGAGAGTTTTTTAAATGGTCCTTTAATTTTTCCAGTATTACACTTTACAATGCAACATTAATTTAATTGGCCCACTAAAATAATGTCTTGGTAGTTACAAACATGTTTCTATTAAAAATGAAATTAAAATGATAGGGATAGGGAAAATATCCAAAAATTAGTCTGAGCTGTTCAAAAGAATAAAATCAAGTAAACAGAAAGTAAAACATATAGATAACCAATAAGGACCTACTGTATAGCACAGCACAGGGAACTATACTCAATATTTTGTAATAACCTATAAGGGAAAAGAATCTGAAAAATTGTATATATATATATATATATATATATATATATATATATAAACTGAATCAATGTGCTGTACACCTGAAACTAACATGACATTGTAAATCAACTATACTTCAATAATAAAATAAATAGAAAAGAAAACAAAGTAAAATATAAAACGAGCAAATGCATATTTGTGCTATTAAATTCAAAATTGGCATTTAAATTTCAAAACTGACATCATCTATCACATTTAATTAATATTTTAATTCTAATAAACTAAGTCCTACATTTATGTATATAATCTATAAATGTGTTTTGGTGTTTTAGTTCTAAAAGAGCTAGTGAGTTTATACCTACTTTTATTCTTAAACATATTTTATTAACATTATAATAAAAACAAGTTAAGACAGCACTAGAAATCCATGAAAATATTTTCCTTTTAAGGGAGGTTTATATTTTAGTCAAGTTTGAGAAACAATCTTATATAGAACTTTTTCTTAAGTAAACATGTAGCTAGAGGGCTTGCTCTACATTTCTGAAATTCTCAAGCCTGATGGGAAAAATACCAGAAGAAATGGAATCCAGGAGAAAGAGGTAGAAGAGAGTTATGAAATGGAAATGTACCACCCAGAAACTCCTCACCCCTCAGACAATTAATAAAAAACCCTCTGTGAATGGAAACACTTCAGAGGTGTCATTATGCCTTTTGTTCTACCCTAGACTTTAAGTTTCTTAAGGAAGTTTTCATATCTGATTCATCACTGTCTTGTATTCTATCTTATTTTAAAAATATGTGTTAACTTAAGAAAATACATTCCAAAATTAGTCAGGATTAAGGAAGTGGCAGATTAGTCCATAAACCAAACATATTTCAATTCAACAAAATTTATTAATTATGTACTGAAAGCAGTCACTATGCTAGGTGTTGTGAAAATGAAATGATATAATATATCCCCATGAATAATCACTAAGAGAAATAGACATAAATAAATTGTAAAACAGTATGACAAAAATTGTAAAATATGTATATATACATATATGTGCCATATACGTGTGTGTATATATATATATATATATATATATCAGGAAATTATTCAGAAGACAGAAAGATTAACTTCAGAATGGTAGCAAGATTCTGTGGGAACAACAGGAACCAGGTTAAAATTTCAGAGAAGGGATTGCCCTGGGTAAGTGAGCTGATGATCTCCAGTCATTTTCCCCACTAAGGACATTTGCCCATTCCAACAGCAGGCTGAGGACTGGGTTTGGCCCAAGCCTATGGCCTTTTCTGGGGAAAGAGAAATCACAAAGCTTTCAGCAATCACGCAGGGCTGGTGTAAAACAAATTGGAAACTTGAGGGACCTCAAAGGCTGCAGTGATCCTGCTCCCAATTCCCAGGGTTTGGGGAGGGTTTCCCACATCACCAACAATTCTCTGACACCAGCTGGGTGTCCTACAATTCAACTCAATTCTGACTCTATCTACCAGGAGATAGCATCAGATTCCACAGGTTAAGCGCTGAGTCCCTTGACCACCTTAACATCAAACAAACAAACAACCCAACTAAAAATGGTTAGAGGACCTGAAAAGACATTTTCCAAAGAAGACATACAGATAGCCAATAGGCACATGAAAAAGTGCTTACCATCACTAATCATCAGGGACACGCAAATCAAAATCACAATGATATATCATCTCATACCTATCAGAATGGCTATTATCAAAAAGACAAGAAATAACAAGTGTTGATGATGATTTGGAGAAAAGAGAACCCTCATACACTGTTGGTAGGAATGTAAATAGGTGCAGCCACTATGGAAAACAGTATGGAGTTTCCTCAAATAAACTAAAAATAGAACTACCATATGATCCAGCAATTCTACTTCTGAGTATTTATCTGAAGAAAATGAAACACTATTCTAAAAAGATGTATATACCCCTATTCATTGCAGCACTATTTACAATAGCCAAGATATGGAAGCAACCTAAATTGTCTATCCATAGAGGAATGGGTAATGAAGATGTGGTATATATATATGTATATATACACACACACACACACAACAGAATATTACTCAGACATTAAAAAGAATTAAATATTGCCATTTGCAACAACATGGATGGACCTGGAGGGTATTGTGCTTAAGTGAACTAAATCAGACAGAGAAAAACTAATAGAGTATGATTTCACTTACATGTGGAATTAAAAAAAACAATACAAACACATAAAACAAAATAGGAACAGACTCCTAGAGAACAAACTGGTGGTTGCCAGAGGAGAGGGAGTTGGGGAGTTGGAAGAAATAGGTGAAGGGGATTAAGAGGTACAAACTTATAGCTATAAAATAAGTAGTCACGGGGATGTAATGTACACATAGGGAATACAGTCAATAATATTGGAAGAATTTTGTATGGTGACAGATGGTAACTGGTCTTATTGCGGTGATCATTTCATAACATATAAAAATGTTGAACCACTATGCTATACACTGGGAACTAATATAATATTGTATGTTAATTATAAATCAATTAAAAAAAAACTAAGGGAAACATAAGGTTTATTAATAAATAGTGCTGGGGAAAAAAAATCTTAATATGATGCCCAGTGCACTGTTCTAATTGTTCCTCTTTCTTTTCCAATCAGAATGCAAATGAATGAGACATGTCATTTCGTCAATCCATTCTGATTTATTTTTTAAAAGCAAATGATTCCTTGGAAATTTTACTTATTATTAAGCTAATAGTATGTTAAATTGGTAATTTTCTCACTATTGGTTGAGGACAGAGAAACAAAGCAATATAGGACAATACTCACTCCCCCAAAATTTCAAAGGGATTCAAACTACCTATGCAGATTTTCTCAAACAATGTGACTAGAAAGCCACCTCCTGAGTTGAGGTTCAATACTGAGAGAAATACTGAAGGAAAGAGTTGAGAATGTTATAATATTTTTTTCCTCACCACTTGCTCTTTGATAAAGGAAAAGGTGTGCTTCTCCTTACTTCAGACACACTGAGAAAGGTTTCAAGAAATCACCATTTGAGAAATCTAAAATGAATAGGCTGTGACTATTGTCCTAGTGCCAGAATGAAAAGCAGTATCTACATTGGGAAACAGCTTAGTTTCCACTGATGTCAGGGAGAGATGTATATTTGTCAAGGACCCAACAAAGATTGCATAGTAGGGAGCCAGTCTGAAGCATAAATGGTCCAAGAGTCAGCTTCATTATGAAAGTGTTTATTAGATTCATAACGAAAAGGGTAGGGATCATTAGTAGACAACCAAGGTGAAGACATTGCAGACATCCAGGGTGTGGAAATCAAATGTCCCTGATTGGGAAATCTCCAAAGAACTCACAAATGTGCTTCATGAGGGGGAAAAAAAAATCACTGAATATCTACCATGCCCAGAGAGCACTAGCTCCAGATTACAACCATACAATTAAAGCCTGATATTTTCTGAATGTGATCTCTTTGTTCTTTCCCTATGCCTATCCTAGTCTCGAGAATTGCAGCTAGTGAAAAGAACCCATCATGCTTCCTATCCCATAACTGGCTTCTCGCCATGATGGAGATGCAGGATGGAAAGAGGAAAACTTTAGTTTCAAATGCATTTCATAGTTTTATTTTTTCAGACTGGACATTTCAGTTACTAGACTGAGATTGTTCTGGGAACTAAAGTGATGCTTTATTATCTGGGAGTGACTGGAATAGTCTTAAGACATGATCTAGTTTTCAGGTGGAGCAGGTAAGAAACGGCTTCAGAGGAGTTGTATGAATTGCTATCAGTCAAGGGGAGACGGTTGACTTGTCACAGACAAGCTGGATGCTGATCAATTCCATTTCCTCTTCCAGGGAACACAAGAAAAGTAATTCTCAGCTTCTGTTGTAGTTGGGTTGGGGTCATGTGACTGGGATCTCGCCAGTAAAATGTGAATGGAGGTATACTATTATGTAGCCCTAGCTATAAACCACTCCAGTGATTCCCAGTCTAATTTTCTCCTGACCTATGCCTAGAAATGAGGGAGACTATACATGAGGGAAATCATGCTGTGCAATGGGAAATCAATGTCCCTGAGTCACTGCTTGGAAGCCAGCACTACCCCAAGATCTCCAGCAAATCACCTGACCCTAGGCAGACTGTAATATGAGCAAAAAATAAACTTTAATTTTTTTTTAATCCGCTGATTTGAGTTTGTTTTCCACAGCAGCTAGAATTAATTACCCTGATGAATACACAGCCTAATTCTCCTGCCACAAAATTTTGATAATATCAGCAATTATATGCATCATCTTCACAACTGATTGTGACTAATAAGTGAATGGTAACAGTAAGTAGAGAATGATTTCTGTAGAGAACCAAGTATCCAAGAGGCTCTCTCCCTAAAGGCAGATGCGACTCACAGAAATCTGTCCTTTAGTGGACGGGGTTATAACTATGTCATAAGGCTGTTGTGTGGAGAGAGGAGTAGTATTTATCAATCTGAGGTCCACAGGAATGGTTAAGACCAACTGAGAATTCTAAACCCTATCCAATCCTGATCTCTGGTGGCCTTGGCCTGTAGCGGCTTGAAGCAGGGTTTCAGTTCCCGGCCAGTGATTGAGTTCGTGTCGCGACGGTGAGCACACTGAATCCTAGCCACTAGACCAGTGGTCAGTGACAAGGCCCTGGCCCTATGGCTTTGCAGAAAGAGAATTCCCACAAAGACGGAAAGTAGTGAAACAAGTAAAGTATTTATTAGGGAAAAAAGAGTACAGTATGTGTGGATAGACACACGGGGTGGCTCAGAGAGTCACGCCCTCGTGACAGTTTAAATCACTTATACGGGGCATTTCTTCCTGGTTTCCTTTGGCCAATCATTTTAATTTGCCTGGCTCAAAGTCCATATTTGGTATATCTCGGGATTTTCCCATGTGTGCGTGCGCATCTCTTAGCCAAGATGGATTCTACCAAAGAGGCCTATGGGTAGTGAGCATCAGTTGGCATCAGTTAGCATCACTCCCCTTTTGACATCCAAGGAGACTTTCTGCATCTGTGTAGTCGGGGAGGCCTCCTGACTTCGAGAGTGAGAAATATGTGGTGTCTTATCTTCTATCTGGGCAGGGCCCAGCCTCCTCTCTCAATTATCCTGTTATTCCCATCTCGGAGTATCGGTCCACAAGGAAGGAACTCGAACCATTTGCCCCAGGGGCCCATCTATCCCCTGCCTCAATCCTAAAACAAGGTTAACTCCTGGTTTCTCAGTGGGAAGAAGAAATTAAGACTTCTGGTTGGATTAACCAGAGAAGAATTTGGTTAAGCACCAATTTGAGCTTGGCCTGGAGAGGTGGGTAGGATCTGATTAGACAAAGAAGAACAGAGCGGGTGTTCTGGAGGGAAGTGCAGCCCCAGAATGGCTGCAGATACAGGATGAGTGTGTTGCTAGGATAGAAAATGGACGAGTCATTCAACATGATAGCTTCCTATATTTGGACCATGGACATTAAGGGGAAAAAAGATGAAAAGGGATACAGGAGAATTTTGAATAAAGGATTAATAAGATAGCATAACTGACTTTTAGATGATTCCCAGGGAAAATATATTGAGAGCTTACCATGTGCCAGTTACTGTACTAGGTTGTTTATATTTCATTTAATTCTTATAATTCAGTGAGGTATGGACATTTATTAGTTCCATTTTATAGATGAGAAAATTGAGGCGGAGGAAAGTAAAGTAACTTGACTTCAAGCCATAAGCATAGCAAGTTTAACATCCAGAATTCAGACTCAAGTAGGTGACTCTAGTAAATGCTCTCAACCACTATACTATGCTTTAAGAATAAGACAGTGAATGTTGGAGGTGGTGAGGTAGTGGAAAGAGTTTTACCTTTGAAATCATAATAATTGTTGCTTGAATCCTTTCTCTGCTATATGAAGTCTTGGGCATATGAAACTTTCTGAGTCTAAATATTTTTTAATGAAAATAATACCACCTACCTTTATTTATTTTTTAATTCAAAATATCTCTGGTATAAAGGGTAATTAATGTGTACAGTACATAGAGCACACTAGGTGGCTCAATACACAGTAGCTCTTATAATAGTGCAACATTGTATGGGGTGAAAGAAGACTATGTATTTAAATTTAAGATCTTTTTTATTTTGCAGTTAGATGACAGAGATAAGTATGTCTAGAAAGTGCCTAGGAAATACTTGGTATTTAAAGTCAGTTTAATAAACAACAAGGTCCTACTGCATAGCACAGGGAACTATATTCAATAGCCTGTGACTAACCATAATGGAAAAGAATATATTATATATATGTATAACTGAGTCACTTTGCTGTACAGCAGAAATTAACACAACCCTGTAAATGAACTATACTTCAATAAAATTTAAAAAATAAAAAATAGAGTCTATTTAATCTGAATCTGATTTTGGGGTTGTCATGGGGCATTCAAATGGCACTGCCTGATGAATTTACAGATGTATGACTGGAGCTTGGGATAAAGGTGAGCACTGAAACAACAGGCACCTATATAATGTGCTAATTGAGTTCATAACAGTAGATGAGATTTGTGAGAAAGAGGTGTAAAGTGGGAACACTAGCGGCTGTTATGTTGTGGGGCATGAAATGAATCCAGGAAGGAATGATCAGAGAAATAGTAACTGTTACCTTCAAATAAAAAAAGAGTTTGTACTTCCCTAGAGAGAAATGGGCTCTGATAGGAATTGTCTCTTACCTGGAATACCTAGTGTCATGAATAAAAAGATTGCTGAAGATGAAGTATTTGTCACAGACAATCCACAATGTGGGTTCACATGTGGGTAATATTTTTTAATTGTATTTTTAAATAAAAAGTTGCCTTTCTCTCTCCTTGAAAACAACTGGTGAATTAGAAATGTTGTTATTCATTCCTACTTGTTATCATGCAAACACTTTAAACAGCTTCTTGCGTTTCTATTGGACTTTTTTTTTTTTTCCAGAATAGCAAAAAGAAAAATAGTCCTTTCCCATGGAGAGTTTAAGCCTACCTTCTCTTTTCAGTTTCTAATTTCTATTGCACTTTTTTCAAAGTAATCTTTCTGCTATTTATTCAACAACCAAACATTTGTCAAGCACCTACTAGATGGAAGGCCCTCTGGTAGGCTCTCGGGATTACAAAACTAAATTTAAAAACAATCACTGTCTTTAAAGTCTGTGTATCTCAGTGAGGAAGAAAGATATTTATACAGAAACTATGCATACAAGGGGCCACGTAACAGGCCTTATGGGAAAAAAATCTTCAAGTGGGCTAAGGATGCAGCACGGAACCATGAAGATATTTAAGATCCGCACAGGTAGAACTGAGAAGTGAGGAGGAGGAGACATTGCCTGAAAATTTGAGTAATTATAAAGAGTTAAACTTCAAGATTTTATTGTTCTTGTTTGCACAAAGCTAATGTATAATTTTGATATGTTGCATTAACTAAATCAAAGAGCGCAGATGGTCCCTCTTCCTTTTGATTTTTTATTTAACCATATTAAGCAGTCTAGCTTATATAAAAATTTTAAGACAAGTAGTTGTAACTTTCCATAATCATCCTACTGTTTGAAATATACCTACTCAGGCGTAATTCTGAAGTTCACACTAGTATGTACGGGGAATTTTATCGTGCATCTTTCTAATCTGTCGCCTACTCAAAAGGCAGAAAGAGATTCCTTTATTGCAAATCCTTTGGCCACAAGAATCTAACCCATTCAAGATGGAAGAACTAATTTAGGTCCTAGCAGTTTATTTATGGTGCTTTCAGGATTGCTATCTATGAAATAAATTAAGGTTTTATCCAATGACTAATACACTGCAGGGATAGACCAGTCCTCAAAGTTCTGGAGCAAACTTCTTTTCTCTTTGAAGAGTGTCACAGACTTTTAAGGGTTTGTTACCAAGGGAATATAGTAGAGGGAAAATAGCCCACCGTACAGATTTTGTTAAATCCTAGCTTCCTTCACTTACTATCATAACTGTTACTTCTTGAGAGAAAAGCTTAGAGAGATCTACCTCTACCATGTTTTGCATTATCATCCCTATAGTTTTTCATAATGTGTGCCGCCAAGAAGAAGCAATCGTTGATTGGATAGAGATTCAGGCTCTAACTCATTAAAAAAAAAAAGAGGGGCTCCTTATGAGACTTAGTCATATTTTAATAACAATAATAATAGAACTTATTGAATACTAATGATATATCAGATACTGGGCTAAACAATTTATCACACATCAAGTTTGCAGGCATCATGGTATAAAGAAAAGAGCTCATGTTTTAGGGTCAGGTAAGTTTGAGTTCAAAACTGACTTTTGACTCTTAACTATCTGGGTGCCTTGAACAAGTTGCATATCCTCTTTGAGTCTCATTCCCTTAGTCTCATTCCCTTATCTTTAAGAAAGGTACCAAAATATGTAACAGCTATTATATGTGTAAAACCTCTTCTAAAGCACTTGACACATAGTATGTGCTCAATAAATCTACAAGCCTAACAGTAGGTACAAAAAATTTATCCATGCTTTGAATACCATTGTCCTAATATTTCTCACCATGTGGCCTTAGTGTCACCAGTTAGAGGACAGACTATAAATGACTTTTACAAAAAAAGCTAGATTGGGGTACACATTAATCTTGAATCAAAAGACAGAAATTATTGTTAATATTTACAATGCCTTAGTTGCAGCTGAAAAACTAAGTCAGGTGACTTGCTGCTTGCCTTTGGATCCGCATGGTAGCTTTACATGCATAAAAATTAATTTATTCCACCAGCCCGCTCCATTTTCTTCACCCTCACTCAGCTGCAGTTTGAAGATCACTAGTAACATTACCTTCTTTAGCTCCTCTGATGTTCCAGACACTCATAAGACATACCACAACCTTTCCTGCCAGACATGAACAAAGCTTTGAAATCAATGACAGTTTTCACAGAACTTTTTTTAAAACCATCCTATGATGAGCAATTAATAGGTTGTCTCCTAATGGGGGCTTGCGTGCAATTAGTGCTAACATTTTATGGGCAATTTTGAATGTTTTTGTCTTTGATCTGGATCCAGCCAAGTACGTTTAAAATCTCTCAATAATGTTTCATAGTGTTCTGTGTAGAGGGAGACCTTGTACATCATTAATTAGCTATGTAGTTTTAAATTTTTTTTCTAATCACTTTTGCTGGTATATAAAATGCAAATTGATATTTGTATGCTGAATTTACTAAATTCACTTGCTAATTCTTATAGATTATCTGGAGATCCTTTCGGATTTTCCACATCTATAATCATGTTATCCACAAATAATGACAGTTATTTCTTCCTTTCCAATAGTCACACCATTTGTTCTAACTGGATCTCCAGTATATTGTTAAACAAAAAAGGTGATAGTCGGCATCTTAATCTTGTTCCTGATCTCATGGTGCAAACTTCAAAGATTTTACCATTAATTGTGAAGTATACAGGGAAGGTTTGGTAGATGTTCTTTAACATATTAAAGAAGTTTCTTTCTATTTCTAGTATGCTACAGGTTTATAACATGAATGGATGTTGAGAGGTATCCATGCTTTTGTCTGCAACTATTGAGATTATCATATAATTTTCTCCTTTATTTTCTAAATATAGTGAATTATATTGATTTTTGAATATTGAAACAATCTGAAATAAACCCACCTTAATCTCACTTGATTCAGTTATCAGCTAATATAATTTAGGATTTTTGCATCTATGTTTATGAGATATTAACCTGTAATATTTCTTTCTTATAATGTCCGTATCAGGTTTTGTTATCAAGATTATACTGGCCTAGTAAAATTGGAAGTGTTCCCTTTTTTTCTATTCTCTAATAAAATTTAGCAGAGGTTGGTGTTATTTTTTTGCTTAAATGTTTGGAATAATTCACCACTAAACTTATCTGTGCCTGGAGTTTCCTTTGTGGGATGGTTTTTATTTTGAGACACATTTCTTTACTAGATATAGAACTATTCAATTTTTATAATACATCTATGTATGCTACAATAAATTGCATTTTAAAGTAACTTACTCTTAGGACTTCCCCTGTGGCACAGCAATTAAGACTCCAAGCTTCCAGTGCAGGGGGCCCAGGTTTCAGCCCTTGTCAGGGAACTAGATCCCATGTGCATGCTGCAACTAAGAGTTCGTGTGCCACAACTAAGGAGCTGGCAAGCTGTGACTAAGGAGCCAGCCTGCCACAAACTAAGACCTGGGGCAACCAAATAAATAATAAATAAATAAATAAAATTTTTAAAAAAATAAATAAAATAACTTACTCTTACTCATTTTATCAAAATTTCACTATTTGTTAGCAAATGTCTTTCATTATTCTGTCATTTTAATTTTTCTCATATCTGATAATAATGCCTCACTTTCGTTCCTGATATTATTTGTGCTCACATTTAATCTTCATAACAATTCTATGTAGTGATTATTATTATTTCTCACGTTTTCAAAGGAGTAAAGGAATCTCAAAGAGCTAAACAGCTTCCCGTGTTTAATTAGCTAGAAGGCACAGAGCTAGGACTCAAAGCAAGGTCTGTAGCCTCAAAAGCCTGTATTCTTTACAAGCACGTCAACACTCATTTCAAACATACATTGTAGTCATGACTATGCTGATTTCAGTCCTTTCAGAAAAAAAAAAAAAAAAAATGCATGTAGGGGCAGGGCTTCTGTCCAAGCAAATAGAACAGGAAAAAGATAAATTTACTTTCCTCAGTCTCTAAACACTTACACATTTGACATCAGTGCTGTGAATCATTTTCCACTTAACATGCACCATTATATGCTCTTCAATTTCTCTGAAGAGCTCCTCCCATCCTATTTGAAAATACTGAATTATCCTTTAAGCACCAGCTTCTATTCTGTGAAGGATTTTTTCTATTCCATTCTTCTACAATATTCTGTGCCTTTGATTCCATGAAGGATTCCTTAACTCTCCCAACAAAATAGATGTCTCTGTTGTATTACCACTGTAGTTACTGAAAAAAACCAAAAAAACTCTCTATTATAGCTTATATACTTATATGTAATATTGTGAATATGTTTATAAACATCTGTCTCTCCTAATGAACTATCAATCTCTTGAGGATGTTAGGAACCATGTCTCCTGCATCTTTCTAGGCCCCGTGTTCAACATAATGACAGAGGAGGTGCTCGGTGAAAACATCTTCATTATTTTATAGGACTAATTATTTTTACATGCTTTTCTTACCTCCCCTAAGAACTTTTCTCTCAAGGAATCTACCACAGCAGAACTTTGCTTGGCACGCAGTGACTGTGCTCTCTACATATGAGATTTCTCGAAAGTAAGAATAGTTTAAACTTCTTCCATTATTTGAGGCTGCAGTTCTAATTATTTTAAATGATGATACTGATACATGGCTTCAAAAATTGAATCACATTTTAATGTTTACATTTAATTAATTAATGCTTAAACATAGGCATTCACAGACTCAGTAGCTGTCTATATTATCTCAATTACAGATAATAGCAAAGTCTAAATTTGAGGTTTTACTAAATGTGAGAGTCAAAATAAGTATTTTTCCTTCTCCCCTTCTTGCCACTCCGCTCCATTCTCCCCTGTTCTACTAATTACGAACATACTGTGTGATGGGCAAACCAAAACTATCTGAGGCACCTCACTGAAGGCCTAAGAAAACCGGGTAGAACTTAGAGCTGCAATATGGGGCAAAGCCACTAGGTGGAGCCCCATAAAATCTATGGTCATCTCCTGCCCATTACTAAACACTTTAGTCCATAGGATGCTTATACTGGAATGGACCAAGGAAAGCAAGGAACCGACTGCTTCATTTTCACAGAGGAGGAATCTGGGAGCCAATCAGGGAAAGAACCAACCTAGGTCACACATTCACGTTAGTGAAACCGAGCAGAACCCTGTGCGGCCCTCCCAGTTACGAAAGCCCTTCTGTGTTCCCTGTCTCTTGTTTGTAGAAAAGCTGCAGTCTCCCAGGCATCCCGAGTCACAAAAGGCTCAAGCAATTAATGGTTAGGACAACAGAGTCACAGAATCTGTAGTTCCTCCCCGAAGGACATAGATAACAGTGTCCAATACACATTCCTGAGTTGTTTTGCAGATACTATAACCACCACCAGAGGGAAAAAGCTGGCCAGATGACCAGACTATAGCCATAATGTAAGCTGCTGCATCTTGAGCAGTACTGAATCTATGGCTTGCACAATTCCAGGAACTGGCCTCAAGGAAATGGGAACAAGGAGACCCTGGAGTTGAAGACTAACTGCTTTAAACAATCAAGATGACGCTGACCGGACGACCACATGACCAGTTTCAAAATGACTGTCGGAGCTGACTGCTGTTCTGCACATGGCCCCTGCCTGCACACCCCTGAAACTTCCTGGCTTTTCCCTATACAACCCTTTCCCTCTAACCAACAAGAGGGAGATGCTTTGGGCGACAACAGTCTGCCATCATCCCAGGTTGGCGGCTTCCTGAAGAAAGCATCTTTCTTTTCCCACCAACCCTTGTCTCTCAAACATTGACTTTTGAGCGATGAGCAGCTGACCTTGAGCTCGGTTCTGGCTCTGGCTGGTAACAGCGGTAGAAACCCCAAATCAGCACCCAGAGTCTGCATTGCCCTGGGTCTTTGCATTGGCTACAGCAATGGTTTTCCCCTAGAGTTATGAATGGAAAAGTTGTACAACTTAAATAAAAACAGGATACATACCTAATCAATCTCCTCAGTGGCAAAGAAAAGCAATATTGGCATAACATTAATTAGCTTGTGCTCTGGAGTCACATACTTTTAGCCAAAGGAAGTGAGCTTCATGGTCAGTGCCTGCAACAGTGTGCATTAGAACAAAGGTATCTAGGCTTCTTTCTACTGGATAATTTAAGGGACCTTATGTCACTGTTCTGCCTCAACCCTGGGAAGGGGTTTGGGCAGAGTGAGTGGAAAGGACTGCCTGTAGCTTTTCCAATGACAAACTGTGTGGTCTCAGAGGCAAGTTTCCTGCCCACTGTTTCCATGGGGGAAAATGGTGCAGGCTGCTTTGCCTAATGGGCACAATCAGAACAGGAAGTTATGGGGCTTTGGGATGAGATGATTACAGGACAGAACTGATCATCACAGGTTATCACTGGTAGCTTCTCTGCCCCTTCAGTCCTATCCCTTTTTCCACAGTTGTCCTCATTCTATCATGCCTCTGTCCTAGAAGGGAACGTGGCAAATAAATCACAATTACATACAGTGATCTGAGAAATGTAAATAATACAATAGGGATCATTATGACATTAGGAAAAATATGATTCAAATGTCTAGCAAAAATTCTGGCATATACACAGCAGTGTTAAAAAAAAAGGTTCCTACTTCTATGCTGCTTCATTCCTCTCTCATATGTTTACAATTAAAAAAGTGAGAATATCTTTTTATCCCTATAACGGAAGAGATCAGGTCTTCCGACAGAGAGCTTTTGTGTCAGTTAAATATTTACACATAATGTGTAATAGCTACTCTAATTAGAGATGCTTCATACCTCCAAATGTAAGGATTAATTAGGCTCTGGTATCTTCATGTCTTAGATTTGTAAATTGAAAGTAAAAAAGTAAATTAGAAACTTCCTATAACATTTACAGAGAGAAAAATATGCAAAGCAGATTGGTGCTCTCACACTTTGTTAGTGTCATTCCATATTACTAAAAACATTTGAGAAACATTTTTGTAATCTAGTAGACAATAATTAAAATGTAGACAATAACAAAGCACTTACTTATTCCAGGCACTGTTTCAACTGCTATATAGAAGCATTATTTTGCTTATCACAACCAAATTTGTGAGTTAAGTAGCATTACCCCAATATTTCAGAAGAAAATGCCAAGACAACAATAAAAATAAATTGTCACAGGTAAATGTCAGAGTTGGAATTTGGCATTTCGTCTGTTTGGCTCCAAAACCTGTGCTCCTAACTACTACATACTTAGGTTCATTATTTGTTTCCTTGGACTCAAAGCTAAGAAAATTAACTATGGAAAAAGCTACTTGCATATAAGGGTTTATTTATAATAGTGAAAAGTTAAAAGCTAAATAAAGTACATATAGTGGAAAACAATAGTAAATAGAGTAAATTATGAAGGGATATATATATAAATAAATATATATACATATATATCCCCTATATCTTTATAGATAAAAGCATGAAAAATGCTTATTGTATAATAACTTCTTTAAAGTATGATATAAATCTATACTAATTCCTTTTGAAAATTTCTTGTATATATTTCCATTTCAGAGATAAAGAAAAGAGAACGAAGTCAAGTTTCTTTTTTGTTTTTTTTGGGTTTTTTTTTTTGCGGTACGCAGGCCTCTCACTGTTGTGGCCTCTCCCATTGCGGAGAACAGGCTCCGGACGCGCAGGCTCAGCGGCCATGGCTCACGGGCCCAGCCGCTCCGCGGCATGTGGGATCTTCCCGGAACCGGGACACGAACCCGTGTCCCCTGCATTGGCAGGCGGACTCTCAACAACTGCGCCACCAGGGAAGCCCTAATGTCAAGTTTTTGATGCATGGCATATACTAGAATAAGAAGGTAAACATAATAAACTCATTCTGATCAGCAAGTTCTAATTATGAGAATGTTTTAGTTCCTAGTATTACTAAGCTTTGTCTCACCAAGCATGTGAGACAATAAGAATTATAGCCTTGTTTTGATAAGTAGGTTTTAGAAGTAATGAAGCTTATAAGAATAAGGCCTGGGTTTCTGATGTCCCTACATGGGGACCTAAGCCGGTGAAGAGCAGGCCCCCCTACCTGTGATGACAAGGTGGAAGGTGAACCCTGGAGAGGCAGCACTGCTGCAGTGCACCCCCTGCTTATTTAAAGGATTCACTGAAATCTGACCAGTTAGCTTCTCCTTTAAGAACATCAAGTAAAGAAGGGAGTTCCATATGGTAAAATCATTGCCTAAAAATTAATAGTAAGATCACACCCATTATGAGTTATATCCACTCTAAAGGGTAATCCCAGGACCTTGAGAAGACCCACAATGAGACAGAGAGTGGACAAACAGAAGGATGAGCGGTTGATCCCACTGATTTCTTCTAGGTCCTCTGTACCCTACCTCTTTCCCCTTTTTTTTTTGGAACCAAGTGATTAATTGCTCTCATAGTGGTAGATTATTGAGGATTCTTTTCTCTTGCTTTGAATTTTCTAGCAACAGATATAAAAACAAGACAGGAAAAAAAATACACAAACTTGTTACCTGAAAAGTAATCATAGAACAAGATCATCAGTGACATGGGTACTGATCAGTGGCAGTGACATATATACTTCTTTCCCTTGTTTTGTTTTCCCTACGGAGTGACATTGCTTTAAAACTTTCTTTAAAGAAAGAGCATTAAAGAGACAGGAGAGCAGTTAGTGTAAAAGGATCTAAGAATTGAAAAGCCCAGCAACTTATCTTTCTACTCCAGATAAGTCTGAGACCCTTTTTTCTTCCATTTCCGTTCTCAGAATCTAGTGCTCTAACATCACACACACACACACACACACAAAAATATTGCCATATTTCCTACTTTCTAATATCAGCTCTCCTCCTCCTGGATTCCCTCTTGCTATGAGATCTGTTCTGGCAGTGAACTATCTCTCCCCTACCCTTCTCCACCTCGACTTCTACACTTCTTTTTTTTTTTTTTAATTGAGGTATAGCTGATTTACAGTGCTGTGCCAACCTCTGTACAGCAAAATGACTCAGTTATACACATACAGACACTTTTTCATATTCTTTTCCATTATGGTTTATCACAAGATATTGAATATTGCTCCCTGTGCTATACAGTAGGACCTTGTTGTTTATCCTATGTATAATTGGACATCTACACTTCTTTCCTCACACTTTATATTCCAGTCATTTGGATGCACATGCATTTTTCCAAATACACCAGCATGTTCAGTAACTCTGTGCCTTCCTACATGCCTCCCCTCTGAAAAATCCTTTCTTCTTCCTCATCCCAAATTACATATCCTTCAGGTGACCTCTCCCCCTTAAAGCCTTCCCTACATCACACTCTCCCTCCCCACAAGTGAGAGCCTGCCCCATAGGGTTAAAAGAAAAAAATTGGTAACGAACACAAATTCTTGAGCTTGTCTTACAGAACAGCAGATAAAGAAACAACCTGTTGAAATCCCCTCTGCGTCTAACACAACAAGACGGGCTGAAACCAGCTGGAGCCAAGATGGCTGATCAAACTTTGGGCAGAATAAACCTGCTTGTCCGATTGGTGACCCTTTGATATTGAGACAGGCTGGGACCTAGGGCCTGGGACGTGGGACACTTTGCTGCAGGGCTTGCACCTGGACAAGCGTCTCCTCAAGCAACAAAATACAAAGAAACTATAAGGGACTAAACTTGATGAGCAAGTTCTAATTATGAGGATGTTTTAGTTCCTAGTATTACTAAGCTTTGTCTCACCAAGCATGTGAGACAATAATAATTATATCCTTTGTACATGTGCAGCTGGGCCAAATTATGGACAACAAGATACAAAAAGACCAAAAGAGACCAACTGCCACTTCTGAAGAGCAGGGAGCAAAAGCAGGGGGTCGGGAGCGAAAGCAGGGTACTGAGAGTGCCCGAAGCACAAAACGCCACCTAAGAGGTCGGCAAAACACCTAGGCCACCCCTCCAGCCTGACCCCTGGACACACCCCTACCCTAACCCCATATAAGGAGCCAGCTCTCGGCCCTCCCCTCCCCCCACCACAAGCAGGCAAGCAAGTGCGGGAACCTGTTGTTCGCTCTCGCTCCCCCCTGCTGCAGCAGGGGCCCCAATAAAGTCTTGCCTGAATTTCCTGTCTGGCGTCTGATCAATTTCTATTGATTAAGGAGGCCAAGAACCCTGATCAGTAACAATATCACAGCCCCAATTGCCACCTCTTGCTTCATACCAACTCCCTGGAACCTGCACATGCAGAGACAGGAAGCCTGCTTGGGCCTGTGCATAGGAACTTGGCACTTCCTTAGCCTTTGTAAGCACAGCACCCTCCCTTTTTCTTCACGGCCCCAGAGCCCAATCTTTAAATATCCACCTCACCTTGCCATCTGGGAGACAGATCTGAGAGTTCTGCTTCCTGGCTCCTTGCGTGGCCGCCCTGCAATAAAGACTTTTCCTTCCTGCAAAAGACTGTTGTCTCCGTGTCTGGCATCGCTGGCTGGGGGCAGGGAGGGTTGGGCTGGGGGGCAATACAAACTCTGCACGGTGTCCATCTTTAAGGCCCAGTACTTTCAGAATCCCAGTAGATCCCCCATTTTATAATACAAATATTTGTTTATATATCTCTTCCTTGGTACTCTGAGACCCTTAAAAGCAGAAACTCTTGGTTGACTTTATAACTTCATATCCCAGCACAACATAGATGTTCAATATTAGTAGCGAGGATGATGATGAAGAATGGATGAACGGGTGAATAAATGAAAGGGTATACATCAACGGTAGGTAAGATGTTTGAAATCCCGCCAACCAGAAATCTACTCTGGAGCCTGGGGTGGCGCATGCGCAAACCCTCTGTCCTGGTCTCCTTCGCTGTGGATACATCTGCGTTGGCTGCTCCAGCGGAGTCTGCAGCCCCGCCCTAACTGAAGTACGGGAAGACTGCAGGTTGCTTAGTGCACAGCAAAGCCTCACAGCGTCAGAAACTAGCAATCTTGGATTCTGCTTCTCAGAAGAATCCTGCCTTAAATTCTTAAGCAAAATTCTGCTTTAAATTAGCCTGTGATCTTGGGCAAGTCTCTGTAATTTTCCTGAGAAAATTCTGTTTCTTCATCCACAATGAGAATAGGAAGTCCAGTCTATTTATTTCTACGTTATGGTGTTAAGAAGGTGCTGGAGCCCGGGGCCTGGACAGGAGGGGGCAGTGCGTCTGGAAACACGAAGAGCTGGAGCGAGCGCAGGGTGGCGGTAGCGGTGCCGGCGGGAGTAGATCCCAGCCGGGTATTCTGGGCAGCCTCGGGCGACAGACTGTGCTCTCTCCACCAAGCCTTCTGCAGGTCCGGCGGCCCTGAGCTGCCCCAAGCTAGGTGACAACATGTCCCGCTGCCACCGTGGACTAGGTGTCTGTCGTGAAAGAAGGTTGTTTCCGCGAGCGCAGTGAATCCATAAAGACCTGGAGTGATGGCTCCTCGCTGGATGGAAGGAGCGCCGGAGCCCCCAACCAGGCCCTGCCCCCTCTCAACAACTTCTTTGTCGCAGGAAGTCCCTGATGAAGACCAGGAGACGGTGCCCAACCCTTTTGTCATACGCTGCCTTCAGTGGACCACAGTCATCAAGAGGACCATCCACGTGGACTCGCCAGAGGGAGGTGAGTCTGGGCCTCCTCAAGGCCGCCCTTTGAGAGCTTCCAAGCCCAGTGTGAGAAGGGGTGCAGATGGACAGGTTAGGAGTTTACCGTCTCAGCCCTTCCGCGAGCTGGGAAGAGCAGGGCTTCTCAGTCCGCTGACCCGGTTCTGCGTCCTCAGACAGGCGGGTTCGTGGGAATCCTGGGCGGAGCTTTTTGACAGTACTGGGGCTGGGCCTCTGCCTGTCTGGAGATCTGCGGAGGGTCAGGGGGCTGCATTTTTAATGAGCATCTTCATTGATTTTGAGACAGGTTGCCCAGAGAATCAGTTTTTAAAAGATTATTTAATAATTAGAAGAGATGGTGTAGAATCACTTAGGTCAAAACAAATAGTAAGAAGCAGTGTCTGGTGAAAGCTTTGCTCTCATTTCTGCCTCATATGCTCTCACCCCCGAGTTAACTGCTGTTCTTCGGTGTCTGGGAAGAGCTTCTTCACACATGGACAGATCCATTCAGATCTTTTTGGGTTCTACTCTCCTTGTTTTATCTTTTTACGCAAAAGGTGGCATTGTATGCAAACTGTTCTGAGCTTGCTTTTTTCACTTAAGTTATCTAGAGGAATCTTTCTGCTTCCATATATAGAGAACTGCTGCTACATTTTTTTTTTTTAATAGCTGCACATGTATGCCCCTAAGTTTGTTTAGCAGTTCTTTATTAGTGGTGACTGGGGTTGTTTCCAAACAATGCCACAGTGAAGTATTGGGTTGGCCAAAAAGTACCTTTGGTTTTTAAGTAAAAATTAAAGACACATTTTTCATTTTCACCAATTATTTTACTGAACAACATATTCACTATTTTGTTCCACTACCTTCTGCCGTTTTTCAGGCAACTTCATAATTCCATCTTCCCAAAATTTATCTTTTTGAGCAAAGAACTGTTCCAGGTGCCTTTTACAGTCTTTCAGGGAACTGAAATTTTTTACATTAAGAGAATTTTATAAAGACCGAAATAAATAGAAATCCGAAGGTGTTGTTATGTCTGGTGAATATGGCGGATGAATCAGAACTTCCCAGCCAAGCTGTAACAGTTTTTGCGTGATCATCAAAGAAACATGTGGTCTTGTGGTATCCTGATGAAAGATTATGCGTTTTCTGTTGACTCGTTCCAGACGCTTTTCTTCAAGTGCTGCTTTCAGTTGGTCTAATTGGGAGCAGTACTTGTTGGAATTAATCGTTTGGTTTTCCAGAAGGAGCTCATAATAGAGGACTCCCTTCCAATCCCACCATATACATAACCACCTTCTTTGGATGAAGACTGGCCTTTGGTGTGGTTGGTGGTGGTTCATTTCGCTTGCCTCATGATCTCTTCCGTTCTCACAGCTTGTTTTAAAAACAGAATGTTTTCATTACATTTCAGTAGAGAATAGCGTGTGGAAATACGGTCGAGAAGGTTTTTTTTCGCTTAACTTATGTGGAACCCAAACATCAAAGTGATTAACATAACCAAGCTGGTGCAAATGATTTTCAACATTTGATTTGGATATTTTGAGTTTGTCGGCTATCTCCCGCCTGGTATAACTTTGATTGTTTTCAATTAATGTCTCGATTTGATTGCTATCAACTTCAACTTGTCTACCCGACCTTGCGTGGAGCGTCGTCCAGCAAGAAATCTCCAGCACGAAACTTTGCAAACCACTTTTGACATGTTCTGTCAGTCACAGCACGTTCTCCATATACTGCAAAAATCTTTTTTTGTGTTTCAGTTGCGTTTTTACCTTTCTTGAAATAATAAAGCATGATATGCCAAAAATGTTGCTTTTTTCCTTCCATCTTCAATATTAAAATGGCCACACAAAAATTCACCAATTTTGATAAGTATTTTTAAAAATGCATGCTGATGTGACAGCTGTCACAATACAATCTAACAAAATTGTTTCAAATGACATTAAAGACAACTAAGCACTACTAGAGCCATCTTATGGGAAAACCAAATGAGCTTTTTGCCCAACCCAATACCTTGTGCTTATTTCATTTGACATATGTGCAAGTAAATCTGTAAGATGAATTCTTAGATGTAGAATTTCTGGGTCACAGGGAATATGCATTTGTAATTTTGAGAAAAGGCTCTATTAGGCCATGTTTAAGAGTGTTCTCACAGCCTTGTTTTCAAATGTTGGATTTTTTACCAATCTGATCAGTGGGAAATGGCACCTCAGGGTAGTTTTGGCTTTTCTTTCTGTGGGTGAGTTTGAGTGTCTTTTCATGTGTTCAAAGGCCATATCAGTTTCTATACTGTCTGTTCATATCCTTTGTCTATTTTTCTATTGGGTAGTTGGTCTTTTTCTTGTTTATTTTTGAAAGCTCTTTATATATTAGGGAGCTTAACCCTTTGTAATGAGTGGTGAATATTTTTTCCCCACTTTGTCCCTTTGGACCTGACTTTGAGAAACACTCCTTTAGCTTGTCTGTGAGATGAGGATTCATCTGACCTGCTGGAGAACCCTAAAACAGTGCCATCCAAGAGAACTTTCTACCATTATAGTAATGTTTAATATCCGTGGTGTCTAAAAGGGTAGCCACTAGTCACATGTGCTTGTGGAACATTTGAAATGTGGCTAGTATGACTGAGAAATGGAATTTTTATTTTATTTAATTAATTTACATTTAAACAGCCACATAAGGCTAGTGGCTGCCCTCTTGAACAATACATTTCTAGACCATATACAAAACAATATCACAAAATGTGTTGCCACAATCTCTACTGTAATTATGGTCACCTACCTTCCTAAGGTTGAAATATACTTGCCCCACCAAGGGAAACAGAATTACCATCTCAAGCTAGCTAGGTGTTACTCAGCTGAAAACTGGGGGCCAAAACATGGACTGCCAGTGAAAGCAAACTGAGACCTGTAAGTGCATAGGACCTGGGTGTTGGGCTGAGTTTTGAAGAGTGGGTGGGAGTTGACCACAGAGATAGGAAAGAGCAAGTGACTCCGGGAAAAGGGACCAGCATATTCAAAGCCCAAGAATTGAGAGAGCTCATCTTCCCAGGACCACAGAGAGTTCTGCATCACCAATGAATGAAAGGGCCAGGAATCTTGGAAGAGGTGAAGTGGAAGCCTTGAAACTGGAGAGCTCAGCCAGGGCCTGGATTCTAGATGGAGATCTCCACGGGGCTTGGCAAACCATGAATCAACTGGGGTTCGTCACAGGATTGCTAAAAGATTCAGGGAGGTAATAAACAGGAAATCCTTGATTCAGCAGTACCTGGCACACAGCTTGCAAGCCTGGAAAAGGAGCAGTGGGGAGCCGGCAAAGCTTTTTAATAGGGACGAGACCTGCTCTGGTTTCCATTATAGTAAGATACCATGCCCTTCAGTGTGGAGAAGAATCCCTTTCCTAAGACTTGGGGGGGGGGGGTAGGGGGGGTAGGGCAACTCCTCTGCTACTGGAGAGAAATCTGCCCCTGGGTCTGATCTGAGACCAAACTCCAGATTTCTGACCTTTACCCAAGGGGAGGTGTGAGCCAGAAATCCAGCAAGAGAGAGGCCATTCTGCTCTCTTGGCTGTCCTCTCTGCCCTGCCCCACATAGGCCTGACGCAGTAGGCTGCTCCTGAGCCTGGGGAGAGGTGGGGAGTCGGGGTGGGGGTGGAGGACAGTCAGAGGCCACACTGGTGACAGGTCCTTGCCTAGATGGTGCAGCGGCCTGCTCACTGGGCTCCCAGTAGCCTCTCCTGCCTTCCACCGACGGTGCTCCCCAGGGCAGCTAGAGAGATTCCTCTACCCCCACCACCTTGTTTCAGACTACAGAAAAGTTGAAATAATAGCATAATGAATGACGTCCAGATCCCCTGTACAGCAACTCAACATCTCCCATGTTTGCCTCATCTGGCTGTATTTTATGCTGACTCTTGAATTTCTGTTCATACTTTCTACACTTTCCTCACTAACACTTCAGCAGCCATTTCCTAAGATAAGGATTTTCGCCTACAGAATCATGGTGTCATTATCACACCTGAGATGATTGTTTACACTCCAGATTTACTAATATCCTCTCCATATCCACGCCATACTTGAATGTACCCAGTTGTCCTCAAAATGCTATGTTTCAAACCAGGATTCATTCAAGATACATGTTGTCTCTTTGGCCTATTTTAATCTAACTCAGCCCTTTTGTCTTTTTTTTCCTTCCAGGACATCAATTTTTTTTTTTTTATGAGCCAGGCTAGCTCTCTTAGAGAAAGTCGCACACTCCTATTAGGTGCTTTTTACTTTGTTCCCATGTGCCTATATTTCCCGTAAACCCGAAATTAGGTCTGGAGCCAAGTTGGTAAACTCTGACCTGATCTCCTGTTTTTATAAATAAATTTTTATTGGAACACAGCCACGCCCATTTGTTTACAAATTGTCTGGCTGCTTTTGCCCTACGGTGGCAGAGTTGAATAGTTGTGACAGAGACTGTGTGGCCTGCAAGGCCTAAAATATTTACTGATTTATCCTTTACTGGAGAAGTCTGCAGACCCCTGATTTTGGCAGGTATATTCAAACAGTGCATCACATTAGGGTGATCTTTTAAATGGAAATCTTATCATGGAATTTCTCTGCTTAGAACTCTGACTGGCTTTTAATCCCACTTGGAGTAAAGTCCAAAACTTGCGTCATATCCTACAACGTCTACATGATCTGGCCTCCTCTCCAGAATCATTTTCTACCGCTAGTTCCCTCAGTTTAGCCACACTGGTCTCCTTGCTGTTCCTTAAACATGCCAAGCACACTTCTACCTCAGGACCTTTGCATTTGCTGTTACCTTTGCTTAGAACCCTCTTCCCCCAGATATCATGATGGTTCTGACCTTAACTTCGTGAGGTGTCTGTTCAAATGCCTCCTTCTCAGAGCGTCCTGCCCTGCTCCCCATGACTCTGTTACCCTTACCTCCTTTAAGTTTCTTCACAGCACCTATCTACCAGGTGTGACATTTTCTATGTACTTATTTGTGCTGGGAACATAAATAGCTGTTCAGTACATGTGTGTTGAATGAATAAAATAATAATTAAAACTAAAAAAAAAAGAGAAGGTGCTGTATTTGAGAGGGCTTGTGAACAATGAAGCATGGTGCAGATTTAAAGGACTGTTATTAAATGTTGTTTCTCTTCTTATGTGTGCAGTGCTGGGTTTTTCCTCTGGTCAGCTTTGTTTTGCTTTGTTTTTAACTTCAGCTGTAGCATGTCCATCTCAGAATGCCGGGAATTCCACAGGATGAGTTGATGAAGAGGCACAGTGTGTTGTGGAAAGAACATGGACATTTGATTCGGCAGATTTGTGTAGAAATCGCAGCTTCATTATTTACCCAACATTCTTGCTCCTCAGTTTTCTCATGGAAATGAGAAATACCCATGCCTTTCTTGTAGGTTTGATGTGAAAGTTAAATATGATAATCTAATGATATAACATATCAGCTCCTTGTACATACATAGGAGGTACTTGGTAGAGTGGAGCCCTGAATGGGGAGGAGACTGGAAAGGTTGCACACACCTAAATCCTAGTGGTGAAAACTCCAATTGCCTGAGTTAAAAAGTAATAATAATAATAGTAGTAACAAATTAACCTTGAGTCACTGCAGAAAATTAACTGGAATTTACTAAGAAATATAGGAAGGGTCAGTCCTACTCCTTGCATTTGAGAGCTAGCTGATCGTTTCCTAACATTCATGAATCACGTTGGTAATCTTTGCCATATCTGAGTATTGTCTGTACTATTATTTTCTTAATTGATTAAGTTGGTTGTTACTTAGCCTTATCATCCATGAAATCACAAGTTTGTCATGCTGGTTAAATTTACTCTAACCATATGAGTATAAATATTTTGTCTAAAACATAATAATAGAGAACGCCCCACCCCCCAAAAAAGGTGTGTACCACCTAATGGCTTAAAGCATTTTTGCATTGCAAGCTTCTTCCTGCAAATGCTTGTACCCTGAGGCCTTGTTCTCAATTCTCTCATTAACTGCATTTAAAACAGTCACAGGAAGTAATATAACCTTACGTCCTGAAGTGTATAATATCAATTTAAAATCTCTATTACACAAAGAGTAAGTTTTTGCGCCCTGAGAATTTCAGAATTCTTCTGTATAGGAATGTTTCTAGTTCAAACAAGGACTTGGCAGATAACTCAGATCTATAGGAATTTAATAGAGTAGATGCCTGGGGCGTAAAAGTTTATCTCATGTGCATTTAAAGCCACCAACATGCTCTGCATGTTAATTTTTTTTTTTCTTTTTCTTTTTTTTCTTGCTGTATGCGGGCCTCTCACTGTTGTGGCCTCTCCTGTTGCGGAGCACAGGCTCCGGATGCGCAGGCTCAGCGGCCACGGCTCACGGGCCCAGCCGCTCCGCGGCATGTGGGATCCTCCCGGACTGGGGCACGAACCCATGTCCCCAGCATCAGCAGGCGGACTCCCAACCACTGCCAACCACCAGGGAAGCCCCTCTGCATGTTAATTTAATCACTAATTCATCTACTAGTTTATTAAACCGAAAGTTTCAATTCAATGTGAGAAGTGGGATAATAGAGGCTTGTGAAGAGTTAGCCTGGGGCGCCAAGCAAAGGTATTCTACCCATCTGACAAGGGGGGACCCTTGGTGAGAGGGAAGAACCTTATTTAATTTTTCTATAATCCATTTTATCTTTGTTATCTCCATTTCCAGAACCTCAGTTCAGACCCTTAGTAATTAAGGAAATCAGTTTCCTAACTGGCTTCCCTACCTCTAGCTTAGTTTATTGCCTCCCAACCTCTATACAACTGCCATGTAGCCCTCCATCTATTCATTGGATGGATATGTACTGAGCTCCGGCTACATGCCAGGCACTGTTCTAGAGCTCTGATCATGTTACTACCCCTCTTAAACTCCTACCCATGGCCTTCCTGTTGGAGTTTACATCCCTTAGTATGGCTGTCAGGGTTCATGTTTATCTGGGCCATGCTCATCTCCTGACCAGTCCTTTTCCAGCATCTGGTACCCCAGCCCTACTGCACTGCTTGCTTTCTCCTGGGTACCCTGTGTTCACACTCCTCATAGCCTTTGATTGAATGCTTATCTTTCTTGGCCTGGTTGTCTCCTCTTGGCCTGTTCTAAACTCACCTCTTCAGGGAAAAGGAGACTGTGGGATAGTTGGAATCTCCAAAGGGCATTCTTACTGATCCCCAAGGGGTAGGTGACCCCCTCAATGGGTCCTTTGCCCGAAGTTGCAAATGCTAGCCAAACAAAACTGGGCTCCTTATGGCAGAGCAGAAACTTTACTTATTGAACAGGGAATGGAGAACGGAGAGCTCTGCTCTAAAAACACCTTGTTCCCAAAGGGAGGGGAGAAAGGGAATTTTAAAGGGGTAGGACACAGCCTTGTCATCAGGGCTCTAGGAAAGGGGCGGAGATTTTCAGGAGCAGCCTGGGGCAGCTGGGGCAAGTGCAGTCTTCCAGTCTTCTTTGCACACAGCACAAATTGTGCCTAACAGAATACAAAAACCTGCCTTGAGCGGAGATCTTAGCATGGTAGTCAGGCAAAGGTAATTTGCAGACTCCTCCAGGCCTCATCTGAGCAGGTGCATTCCTATGGTCAAGCCAGAGCCAGGTCAGGGCGGTTGACCACTGCATATCTCTTAAAGAACAGCTGCAAAACATCTCTGTCAAATACCAGGTGGTTTTGAAACAAACACAAAGATAAATCAAGGCAAAGATCCTTTAGCTCATAGAGGCTGATATGGGTGACAGCATCTACACTGATATTCTTTAAAACATACAAACAAACAAAAAATCGTTTGTATTACATGTGTACACACACACACACACACACACACACACCCCAAAAAGGAAAGACACATTACAAGGTTATCTTTAGTCATTTCTAAATAGTAACAATGGGTAATTTTTTAATCTTTCCATATTCCTGTAATTTCAGAAATGTTCTTTGATGATTTAATTTCTTAATGGGAAAAATAAACATTTTTTTAAATAAGGAAAAGTGGAAGAGAGAGTGGAAGCAAGGAATGAAGAAGGATATAAAGGTAGATATAGAAGCATTGCACATATTTCAGCATGCTAAATGAGCTTGCCTTTTTTCTTGTGTAATAAAAAATCACCCATACGTCTCCCATTTATAGACAAACTCAGTTAATTACAGCATTGTTTGTGGTTGCTTCTGGGCAGGGTCAATATGGGTAATTAGATCTTTTACAATCTTTAGAAAGTTACTCTCATTCCTTGTGAATCATCAACATCAGATGCAATGTGCATTAGGAAGGAGCTGTGGTGAGTAACGTGGATGAATAACATGACCCCAAGGTCAGTGGAGTGAAAAACTGAGGCATCTGGAAAGATAACTCAGTCACAGTTTCTTGTCCCTGAATAACCAGGAGCAATAATTTTTGTCAGAATTATTTAGAGAGATGTCTCAATTCTGAGGTGTAACAAAGCCAGGTGCAGTAAAGAATCATACACTCTTAGAGCTCAATGGACCCTTAGGAGTTGTCAAACTTTGTTCTAGCATTGAAAGCCTTTTTAAAAATCAACTCTTAAATAGAAGCTTGACACTGTAACTTCTGGGTGGGATGCAGAAAGAGCAGGAGTTCGAAACTTAAACTGGGGCTTGAATTCCAGTTCCATCCTTGGGCCAAGGAATTTGACCTGAACTTTCGCTTGCTTGTGAATAAAATAAGGATAATTAACAGTGACTTCAAAGGCTGGACGTGAGAACAAATGAAATACAGCCTGGATATGGCAGGTGGTATTAGTAAGCGGGGGCTGTACTTTGTTAGTCCTCTCAAAACCAAATATGACAGAAACGAGATTGCCCCTTGGAAATTAACATTGGGGCTGACATATGCAACATCATTGAACAAGTCTGAATAATTTACAGTCCAGCAGAACTGGTCGTGTCTGATTGAATTTATTAACATTTAAAGAAAGAATGTGAGGCTCAGAAGGGGGAGTTGAGAATCTCAGAGGCATTCCACTTGTAAACATTTTCCAGAGGAATTTTGCATTTAGCCAGTAATCTCCATGTCCTGTTCATGAGGGGATCCCCAATGTGGAAAGGTTGGAGGGATTTTCTGCCAAGGAGTCTGAGATTCCTGTTTTCACAGGCACTGTCATCCTTACTTGCAGATGTGGGTATCAGGGTATCTGAGACTAATGCCTTTAGACCTTGGGTGCCTCTGGCTCACTTTGTCCTGATTCCATGCCATTCATGCAACCTCTGATGCTATTTGGGATCCCATATAGGTCAGCCTCTGACGACAGTATGCAGTGCTCACTTGGAGGTTGAGTATTCCAGTCTCTGTGGCCATTATTTCTTATAGTAAATTCATCAGTTGGTATTTAAGTTTTATCCCTCTGTTCTATGAGCTTACTCGATATGACCCTACCCAAGAGATGAATCTGCTCTTTGCGCTGACAAGGTCAGCAAGGCCTCAGATTGGGGAAAATTCACCAAGGCAATAAGTGTCCCCTAGTGAGAGAGGCTTTTAGAGGCTAGCTGACAGCCTTCTTTGATGGAACAACCCAACATCACTTTATGGCTAGGTTAGATATTGAATATTTTTTAGTTTTAGTTTCCATATTAGTCACTCATGAACTATTCATTACCTCCCTTTTCTATCCCAAGGAGTTGTCTTTGGTTGGATACCCCCTGAAGTAGTCTCTGAGACAAATAATACATTGGGGAGGTGGTCCCAGGAAGCACCAGTAGAAAAGTGGGGACAGGAGCCAGGAAATGGAAGAAAGCCTGTAAAGTTTACAATATCAAGCAAGGAAATGTTGAGGGCAACTAGGGCTTAATCCCAGTGGGAACTCAGGGAGACAATGAAGGGCATGGCACAGAGTTATTCACCTCCCGTCCCCATGGGCAAAGAAGAGGTACATTTATCCTCTCATTCCCATCTCTCTTTGGCTGAGGGCTATTCCCTGGTGCATCATCTCATGGCACTTCCGGCTATTAGGGTCTGGAACCTAGAGAATGCTTTCAGGTGGGAATCGTAAGGGTTTTCAGTAGAACTGTGTAGGCATGTATTTGATAGGGGAGTGCCAGAGAGGGGTGAGGGTGATGAATGGGGCAACCAACTCCATTTGCTATAGGAGGTGGGTCATGAAAAAGTAAAGCACAACTGATACTCTCACATGCGTATAATGACTAGACATCATTCTAAAGGATAATCCAGTTCACCCAGAATGGTAGAAGCCATGCAAGACTCTTCTCTGTGGTTCTGGATCTGTCTCCCCAAAAGACACCAGAAAGAAGGAAGTAAAAGCAAATCTGCTACTGATTTCCACTTCTCCGCATTGTGATTTTTTTTTCCCACACCTAATGATGAAAAACTTTATTCTGTATCAGGGTATCTAGAAAATGAAGCTGCATTTGGGGCACGTTACACATGAGGAATGATCCGTATGTAGTGAGTACGAAACTCAATTACGGAATTATTTCCTAGTTCTTACCAGATACTCCATTACCAATGCCTAACTGAAAGTAAAACATAATTTGCCACACTAAAGCCTAAAAGTGAAATATGACAGAATTTAAACCAGCAGATATAAATGCAGCACCTATCTGTGAAAAACAAAAAAAACAAAACAAAACAAAGATGGGAAAACTCAAATATTGAGGAAGAGCTCTGGCCTTAAGCACATCTCATCTGAAGAGTGAAATGGTGACTGTAGCAACTTATTTCCCCAAGCAATGCTAAACCACCAGGCTACAACCTTGCTTTATATAACATTCCAGTTCAATGTCTGGCAGAAATCAAAGCATGGGGGTCTGCCAGCTGACCCCAGTATCATTCAGGCGAGCGCGATGGGTCTAGAAGTTTAGAAGTCCTAACTTTTCAGTATTCAAAGTGGAAGTAACATCACATTTGTTTAAATGATTCTGTTTTATTTAGGGTCTACTAAAGACTTCCCCACCTACCCAGATTCATAGGACATCCAATATCAGTTATTTGGAGGGCTGTTGGTGTGGGTCCCTTTCTCTCTTCCCTTGTATGATATAAGAATGCCGGCAGGACAGGTGGGAGGGAGGGCTTCTACGGATCTGGAATGGTGTCTCCCCGGCATCACAATCTCGAGCAGGGAAAAGCAAGATCGCTGTATGCCTGTCTCTGCCGTCCTTGCCCCTTGCAGCTGTGTGATGCCTTGAAGGAGTACCGGACCCCCTTCCTCTTCTGATCCAGCAGTAGCCGAGTGTCCTTGTCCAGCTCTCTGCCCAGGAGGGCCGCTCTTTGGGGACTCCAGGACCTCAAAGCTAAACTGAGCCCCAGTGCTTCTTCACACAATGGTCTTAGGTCACAATGCCCAGAAATGACCTGCATCCTTCCTGCCCTTTTCTCCAAGATCCTACTGGCTATGAGTTTCCCATCCCCACCCCCAGTCCACAGACTCAAAGTCAAAAGTCCTCTTTACTTTCCTGTTTTTGGACAAGAAAGCCTAATTGCTTCACTGGAACTAGAGCACTAGAGCAGCCTCTTCTTCCTTGGTTATTTTCAACTTCCCTTTTTTTTTTTTTGCCTATCCGTAAGCATATATATCAACATAAACTCAGGAAGAGAGAAGTAGGGAAAGTGAATTCGTGACAAGGGGGTTGGAAGGATAACACACAGCTCCAAAGTTGCTCACCACTATTAAACAGCACCAGCAGGCATCGAAGGCATCAAGGGGGTTAAAAGCAACAGAAGTAAAATTCCATCCTAGAATTCCACCAGAAAGTTTCAGGAGTTATAACTGTTTACTCATTTGGGTTTCTGGTAAAATAGTCCTTGCCTTGATTTCACTGGCTGTCACTCTCATTTCACAGCATCTGACTTCAGCCAGCCTTTCAGCCCCAGCCTGGCCCCCTAACCCCGCTCCTCTTCAGGGAAGATTACTTCAGTCAGACTTTACCATTCATATGATACTTAGAGACGCAAAGAGTTCACAAAGGGTTCTCTTTTAGATGTTACTACTTTGAAGTGTATATCGCATTCCCCCAAATCCTCTGCTGAGCTCGCTTTGATTCACCTACAGTGCAGTGGGTGATACTTCTGTCGATGGTTCTAAGATCATTTCAGGATTTTCACTGGAGGCTTTTTGGCTCTCTGAGATAAATATATATGGCAGAAATGTTTAACATTTTTTTAGTATGATTGTTTTCAAATCTCAGGAGAGAATTGCTAAAGGAGTTTGTTAAAAATGTAGATCGCACCTGAGATTCTAATTCAATAGATCTGGTATGGGCCTCAGGAATCTGTATGTATAATAATGACTTTCAGGTGCAGGGAGTTACAAAAAGGTACACTTCCTGTAAAACACTTATTTGATAGCATCTATGTGTCAGACAATTTGCTAAAGGCTTTATAGGACTTATTTTATCAAACCATCACATCAATGCTATAACAGAAAATATTACTAGCCTCATTTTATAGATGAGTAAATGGGGCCTGAAAAAGAAATGAAAACTCAAGGTCACTAAACAAGTATGGGTTAGATCAGAGATTCAAATTAAATTATACATCTATGTGGTTGCAAAACCCAAACTCTTTCAATTATATTACATCATAAAATAAATTCTAGTGTCGAGGATATTTCAGTTCTAGCAAAAATGGCAATTCCCTACTACTAATACTTCTTAAGTTAAAATTTAATCTGTTCGTCATAATTTATGAATTAATCACATAAGGTAGGTTATGCCATGATAGCGAACAGCCCCTGGGGAGAAGTGACAACGCAGATTCCTGTTCACTTATGTTCCGTGCTCATCTTGAGTTGTGCTGGGGGTTCTGTTCCATGGTGTCTTCACTCAGGGACACAAAGTGGCAGAGCCACTACCATCTGGAATGTCACTGCTCCCTGTGGCAGGAGAGGGAAGTAAAGCAAAAAGCCACCAGCTCTTCTGCTCCCATTTCATTAGCCAAAGCAAGTGGCATGGGCAAGCCTAACATCAGGAGGGCAGGGAAGTCTATTCTGCCTCGTGTTCAGAAGGTAGAGAGCTGGAAATATTTGTGAACAGCACAGAGGGTCGCAGGTAGACTGGTTGCAGGTAAACTTGGAGAAAGAAGATCTGAGTTGAAATTGTGACTTCAAGATGTACTAACACTATGACTTTAACCAAGTGAATAAATTTCAGTTCTTCATTTCCTAAATAGATAGAATAATACTTACACCCTATGGTTGCTGTGAAAATCAAATGAAACCAAATACGTACATTCAAACAATTTAGTGCCTGAAGCATAATAGTTGCTCTCACTAAAACTAGTAGAATTAGAGATAATCACATTGTTGACTACAGTTACATATCCACATGCCAGAGATGTTTCAGATTCACGGAGTTATTTTACTTGCACATTTAAATTCAGAGATGGTGTCTAATGAAACTTGGGAAATCACCGTGTACAGAGAATTGAAGGCAGTTAACTTGATAGTGTGAGAGGCTATCGTAGGCTGGGTTCCTCTGTACACAGACTCTAGCATAAAGACTTGTTTGTAAGAATGGCACCAGCAAAGGGATGAGGGAAGTTGGACTGGATAAGAAGAAAAGTTGACTTGTGTTGCAGCAGTAATAGAACGTCTGCCTGGGAGCTGGGGAGTTGAGATGGCCCTTCAGGGATATTCTGGATAGAGGCAAGGGAATCAGGCCTGACTTTGGGCCAGGTGATACCCTTAGAGGGGAATTTCTGGAGAGGGACTTAAATGATCACCCTAACCAGGCAACACACACTGCAGCTGGGGAAACTGGGGGACTGAGGGCTTCAGGTCTGAATCAAGGGATCTAAGTAACAGACCACAGGATCCACCTTTAAAAGTAAACCTGGAAATGGAACAGGCTATAACACTGGAAGACCCCAAACTATGACTTGTCATTATTGCTCATTAAATCTTGCTTCCACTTGAAAAGTAAGTTAGGTGAGGCAGTTAATGTTTAGTATTCTTGTATATAAACAATGAACTTCATAGAAAAATACATCATTGGTGTAGAACCTGAATTATTTTTCTCTTGCTTCTCTGCTGTTCTCATCCAGGAATAATTGGCCCCCCAGGGACTACCATCAGACTGTTAGGTCTAATGCCCAAAAGGAACTTATTCTCATGACAATCACCTCAGAAATAGTTCCTAGAAGGCAAAAATTCTTATTTGGTTTATTTCTACCTTGGTTGAAATACTTTCTAAACTTGAACTTCTTAGACTGAATATCGAATTTCCCCTGAACTTCTTAGGGATGTTTCCATGAAGCATGAAGAGGCACAAGATAAAGGTGACACATCTTATGGAGCATGGATGTGATTGGATGACTTGAAAAGGTGACGGGAGGGGAGCAGACTTAATAATTTTATGATTTTTTTCAATTAAAAAAGCATATATATTGGGCTTCCCTGGTGGCGCAGTGGTTGGGAGTCCGCCTGCCGATGCAGGGGGCACAGGTTCGTGCCCCGGTCGGGGAAGATCCCACGTGCTGCGGAGCGGCTGGGCCCGTGAGCCATGGCCGCTGAGCCTGCGCGTCCGGAGCCTTGCTCCGCAGCGGGAGAGGCCACAACAGTGAGAGGCCCGCGTACCGAAAAAGAAAATAAAGCATATATATTAAGGATGATAAAACTGTACTATTTTAAAGATAAAACAATATCCTTTAAATAAGATGTAAAGAAGCATTTAAATCTATATTAGAGCATTCAAACCACATAGAGATACAAGGTCATTCTGCCACGCCTTTAAGGGGGCTTCACTGGAAATTTGAGAAGCCTACTCTAAACCTTTACAGTTTTCCCATTATTGGCCAATCATTCTTTCAAATTTCACAATTTTTATACTGAAGAGACACACCTCTACCAATTGTTTCCTTGGGAAATAGAGCAAATAAAGAAGGCTTATTATTTCTGTAGAGCACTAAAAGTGAATGACAATATATCTTATCCTTCAAAGGGGCTGTGTGTTAGCAAGCCCGGTGACACTCCAAAATGATAGGAAGAACCCTCTGTCTCAAAGTGTCTTCCAAAATAGGATCATGGTGGAATGTAAGTGAGAATAAGATGTGAAAAAGTATTTATCAAGCATTTTCCACAAGCCAAAAATCTTTTCACAAAATTTATACCCAGTAATTCGGTTTTCAAGAAGTACTTATTATCCTGATCTGATGAATGAAGAAACTGAGGCTTAGAGAAGTTAAGAAAATGGGAAAGAGTTTAAACTCAACTTTGCTGGTCTTCAAAGCTACAGCTCATTTACCCATGTAAATAAGCTATTGGCCAAAATATTAAATTCTTTTGACTGATAGAGAAGTCCTATAATATAGAGAAAGGTATCTCAGCTTTGGGATCAGATGGATGTTTAGATCCTGATTCTACTGTGTACTAACTCTGTGACATTTGGAAAGGACTTAATATTATTGAACCTCAGATATTTTATCTGGAAAATTCAAAATACCAGTGCTGAGTTGTTAGGATAAGAATAAAATATAGGGCTTCCCTGGTGGCGCAGTGGTTGAGAGTCCGCCTGCCGATGCAGGGGACGCGGGTTCCTGCACCGGTCCAGGAAGATGCCACATGCCGCGGAGCGGCTGGGCCCGTGAGCCATGGCCGCTGAGCCTGCGCGTCCGGAGCCTGTGCTCCGCAACGGGAGAGGTCACAACAGTGAGAGGCCCGCGTACCGCAAAAAAAAAAAAAAAAAAAGAATAAAATATAAATGCACAGCAGAAATTGAATAAGTAATAGTAATTTTGTTAAATATTGTATTTGAGATACATAAAATAACCTTCTACGAGATTCTAGATCTAGCTTTATATAATTCCTTCAATGATGAATTCAATGAATATGTCTAAATGAATGTGCCACTCCTCCTTCCTTCCTTTCTTTCTAGGTTTCTTAGAAAGAAACCTAGTGGAGCCTTGGCAGTTACTCAGGGACCCTGGGCAGGGGAAGGAAACATCCTGACTCAGGGCCCCCTGTCTGTGTAATTCAGCCTGGCCTGAAATGACTATGCTTCTCTCGGGCAGTTGCTGAGACTCAGCTCATCAAATATCCTCCTTTAGTTTTTTTAAAGAAGCCTTGGTAATAATAGTCCCTGTATGCTATGACTGTTTCTTCCTTTTTTGTTGTTGTTTTTTAAATCTTCCTCTTTTACCTGACCCATTTTTGCATGGCGTATTTTCTCCACCAACTGAACTAGTTTTAATTAAAGATGATAATTCCTGGGTGCTTTCCACATGCTCCCTGATGAATGTGATATAAATGGACACAATAAACAGACCATCTGATATTGATAGAGTCTACAGCTGTATCTGCTAATTAGGGCCAGTAAAGGCTTTGGGGGCAAGAGTTCCCATGTGACATTTGTTTAGTTAAAGCCTTTGTCCGCCCTACTCAGAAGCGTGAAAAACATTCCACTTAAAATGTACTGAAAACAAACATAGCCTTTAGAATGCAGAACATTCCATAATCGTCTCTCCCGGGCTCCCAGAAGGAAACTTTTAGGTCAACATAATATTTTTTTCTTGATAATACGTACAATGTTGTTGTTTTAATTAAACCAGAAAATTTATTCTATTTCCCAGTCCACATGTATACATAGAAGTAGCTCTAAGGGGGGAACAGGTTCAGAGACAAGCCAGGAAGGATGGGGCAGGGATCATGGGGCCTGTTGGCAAATTGGATGTCTCATGTGTTATCCTATGGATGATAAGCTGTTCTTGACCAACTGTATGAATGTCTGCTCTCAATAACAGGCTGAGTTATTCACTGTGGAGTTTTAGTCATCTGTTATAGGTCAAGGAATAAGATGCACTGTGTTAGGATGACATAGGAAGTGTGAGATTAGGACATTAGGAGAGACAGGAAATGTGGATTTCAGGTCTGACTTTGCCATGAATGTAGAAAATTATTCTTGAAGTCTTAGTTGCTTTATCTTGAGAAATGGCAGTATGAATAATTAGGCAGAACTTTAACTTATTTGATTTCAAGACTTTCTTCAATTTCTTTGATTACCCTTTTTTTTGAGGGGATTTTTCCAAATGTGGTTCATATGAATTGTCAATTTTTAAGTAACTAAAATACAAAAGCTTATATTAATAGTAAATTGATAAATTGTTCTCTCAAGATGTATATCCCATAGGGTTTTTATTAGGTTGCTTTTAATTCACTATGAAGAATTTAGATGATCAATGAATTATAGATACACGGAATGAACAAATAGAGAGTATTGGCTATTAGAACACTATGCTAAGGGGAAAAAAGTGTTTTGTTTTTGCTGCATAGGCAGAAGTCTCCAATCTATACAGCTGTCCCTAGTTTAGAATTTAGTTCTATGTTTGGCTGAAAACAATAAATACCACAGTGTCTTGATTCTAAGATTCACCTTATTCCTCCTCCACATTTTAATGTTTCTGAAATCAAGACACTTCTCAAAATCAAAGCCAAAAGACCTTAGCCTAATTTGTAACATAGCTGTCCATGTCTGTAGGTACACAGATTGAACTCTCTTGGAGAAAAAAGATCTGAGTTGAAATTGTGACTTCTGAGTTGAAGTGTGTGTGACAGGAGATAACTTTTTATCTGACACTCATTTAAGTTTAGTCACTTGCACTATACCATGGGTTAAATTTCAACTTTAAAATTTGGAACCCTAATTGTTACTAAATATGCCTTCAAAAATATTACAGTAGGAAGCAGTATTGAAAAAAACAGTTCTTATGAATGTTAACACTTTCCTGTCATACGCAGGTCAATAAATAAAAAGTAGTAGATTTTTCAACTCCTTCAGGGCAGGTAATGAAATAATGAAAGCTAGGAGAGATAGATCTGATCAGGTCACATGTGTGAATGACTGACTTCAGTGCCAGAAATCTTTTCTTTCCCTCCTTCCTTGCCTCCCTCTCTCCTTCCTTCCTTTTTCCTTTTTTAAAAAGTGACTTTATTTTTAATATCCTCACATCATTAAAAATTTAATGCATATATAAAATTATAAAGAAGAAAGTAAAATAAAACAACATCTAATCACTCAAAAATAATGATCAGTAATATTAGGAGCATAGCATTCCAGAATTATCTGTATACATATGTACAGATAAAGGGATCAATAAAGATAAATTTAAAATGCTAAGGTATGTGGGTTGAGTTATGCATATTTTCCTTAATTTAATATATTAAATTTATTTTTACTTTAACAGAGAAAAATGAAATAAGGCAAAATGCTTAGTATACACACAAATATTTCCTTGTGCTGTCAGCTGAGAAGGCCTAGAAGCAAAGATGTTACAGTTGCAACAAGCACATGTTGCAACAAACTCATGTCCACATCTTGGTTTCTAAAGCCATTCTCTAATAAAAGAAACCACGGCTCTTTAGAGAAATGACCGATTTTAGGTCCAGGGCAGGAAATATCCAAGATGATCCAGGAGCATTTTGTAGTGCCAGAAAGTAAGAAAGTGTTCCCCCCAAAAGCCCCCACAATGATGGGGGTATATCCAAGGGATACATTAGCCAACTGAAAGAGTTCCAGTGGCCAAAGCTGAAATGATTTAAGCAACAAAATAAGTAAAGTTGTATTGGATTATAACCCAAACTGTAAAGTAAATACCATTCACCATGCTGATTTACATAGAGAAATAGATGACTGATAGATAGATAGATAAGGAGAACAAAGAAATCTCTGCAGAATAATTCTAAATAATTTATGTAGATACTTCACCCTCAAAAAGGTGAAACATAACTCCCAACTCTTATGTTTGCTCTCCCCTTTGAAGAGTAAAGTATGAGAAGTGGTAAAAATAATAACTTTACAGCGGAGAAACCTGACAACCATGATCTCAGCCAGGTGATTAAAGTTAACAGTGATAAATCATGTTGACAGTATGGACCCTTGATACAATGTGATGAAAATGGCACTTCACCCTTGTGATCTTCCACCCCCAAACCCATAACCCCAGTCCAACCATGAAAATACATTAAATAAATCCCAGCTGAGGGACATTCTATGAAATACCTGACCTGTACTCATCAAAACTGTCAAGGTCATCAAAAACGAGGGAAGTCTGAGAAACTGTCAGAACCAAGGCAGGCCTAAGGAGACACGCTCACTAAATGTAACGTGATATCCTGTAGTAAAATAAGACATTGGGTGAAAGTTAAGGAATTTTAACTCAGGAATCAAAGTATGAACTTTAGTTAATAACAGTTACCAATATTGACAAATGAATCATACCAATATAAGATGATAATAATAGGGGGAATTGGCTGTGTGGGTAGATGAGAACTCTCTGCCTTATCTTCACTATTTTTCTGTAAATCTATAGCTATTCTAAAGGGAAAAGGTTATTTTTAAAAATGAAGTGCACCAAGGGAATTATTGTACCTTAAAAGTCTTTTTATATCACGAGAGATATTTCCTAAAATATATTTCTATTTATTACATGTACACTTAAAGTTGAGATGTTAGAGTCATGGTTTTTGAAGTACTTTCTCAACTTCAGAATTTCTATTAATTGCCATCTGTGATAGGTGAGAAATTAGTACAATTATATATTATTCCTTCTTTCTTCCTTCTGCCCCATTTGATACCTATATCATTATGTTTAAAATATTTTACGTTTATAGTATATAAATTCTGTCCTATAACAATAGCTGCTACAGATGTTTAACTTTAGTTCTGTATTTAAATAATTCAGTGCTAGCCTTTTTACCCCATTTTTTTCATTTTTGAGATTTTTATTTAAAAAACAGCTGTAGATACTCTAGATCTCATTATCAAGTAGATTTTTTTTTCAATAATAACTCATAGATTTTATATTTCCTGAGATCTGAGATGCTTGAAAATATCTATGCATAGTTTTATGTATGAAGGAATTATAGCTAGGGATGAAGCCGTTGTGTTGCACTTTTTATCTATGTTTTTATCTATGTATTTTTAATGCAAACTATATATGTGTGTGCTGCATTAAAAAATAAGCTTACATTGTTTTCTTAACTGACTCTGTTAGCCTATTTGTATCTATATAACTAAATAACCTCACATTTTTCCGTATCACAGAGTTTAAGAGTAAGACTTTTTACATTCGGAATTCAAAACTCACATTGAATCCATTTTGTTCATTTGGAGTTTTACATATATATGCAAAGAAAAGAAAACTAGAAAAAGGGAAGAGATAAAACGGGTGACATGAGAGAAAAGGGAAAGGTCAAAAGAGTATGACTTCGTTTTGAGCCACCAACAATTATTGGAGAAACTAGTATCCAGTTTAGAGTATGACTTTCCATACAGAAGTGTAGATCTTGATTCTTTCCCTGACATAAAATTTGAGAATACTTTGTACGGGACCAAGCAGAACAAGGGTTTATAATGGGAATTAGTGGGTGAGGAATGTGAGTTTGGTAAATACGGACAGAACATTTACAGTTACAACACTCATTATCCCAGCCAACCTGGAGAATGGCCTCAGTGCCCTGGGTACCCTGGGCTTTCTTCAAGCATTAGTATGATTCTCTCTGAGACCTTATCAATTCTGTGTATTCGTCTCAGCATTTATCTATCTCAACAGCATGTGGCCCACCTAATAGGCATGTGAATTAGTCATGCAGCAAAATATTCCGGGGAGATAGAAATAAAACTTCATGTCTAGAAGTGGAGGCTGCAAGTCCACTTGGAGGAAGTTTTCAATATTATGGGTAGAATTTTTTTCAGTAGCAACTGCTAGATGTGTAAATATAAAGTGATCAGACCTCTATCATCCATTGAATTAAGTGATGAAAGATGAATAGCATCTCTTGAGGTTCAAATAGGCTGTCCCTTTAAGTACCCTTTGGTATGCAGAGCTGGCATCTGTCTTGTCTTCCCCACAACAAAACTAATTCCTTGTTCAAAGACCATCTGTCACACCAACTCTGAGACTTTAATCCTCTGAACTGGCCCATTCTAACTGCAGTGGCAGTTAGGACTTTGTAATGTACATGGAAAAAGTTACTTTAAACAAAGAGGGAATACATTACAAGGACACAGGATAAATTAAGAGAAATTTTAGTACTGCTGTGTCTCTAGAAGATATTGAAACCAAGATTAGAAAACTAAATGGCCTGTCTCTTATCTCAACTCCTATTAACAGATATCCTCATTCTCTCTCTCTTTCTGTCTCTCTCCAGCTTGATGTCCTGTGTTTACATTATCAAGTTCATGTGAAGGGATTACTTGCTATATAGAATTGGAATAATACACGATTAAGAAGAGTAGGGTTATGATGATAATGATGATGTTTATGAAGTACCTACTTTTTACTGTCTGAAAATCAGGGTAATATCTCTCCATAGGATTGTTATGAATATTGGACAAAATTATGTATGGGGAAATCCAGAACAGTCCCTGACACATACTAAAGTAAAAGTCAAGTAAGGAGCCAACCACATTTTGTTCTGTGTCAATGTTAAAATTAGTTACCATTCATTAAACACTTCTTGTGTGCCAGGCACTTTTTGAACAGGTTTAGGTAAATTAGCTTCTTTAATACTCTTGACAAATGTATGAGGTGGATGCTATCGTTATCCTCATTTTCCAGATGAGGAAACTGAAATACAGACAGGTGAGTAAGTATGTAGAAGCTAGTCTGACGTGAGGGTTTGGGCTCTTAACCTCTATTACGCTAACCCTCAGCTTGAATTTTAACCCAAAGACAGTGGTCATCTTGTGATGGTTTTAACTAACGCAATTTTAGAAACAATTTGAGACGGATTTGGTTTTTATAAGGGTCACTCAGTAAAATAAATACTTCATGATACAAAGTTTAGCTCTTCGTATTGCTAGTAAAGAATAAACTTTACTGTGCAAAATAAATAAATAATAGAAATAGACGAGGCTCAAAATAACCCAGATGAATATATAACAGCCCTGAAACCATTTGATGATTTTAAAGAATTCAGACCAATGTCAGCCTACACGTCGATTTTTCAAATGGCAGGACTAAGAAGTTTTGAGTTACAGACGGCATGTCAAGACTTGAGATAAAACAGCTTCAGGCTCACGAAAAGATCAGTCAGGTATCCGGCATTTCCAGGATCAGATTGCGAGGGAGCTCCAGCAGGATGCATGAGGACTGATGTAAATATCTCCAAAGCACAGGCATGCAAAGGAAGGATCCACGTGCTGCAAATTCTAACACCCTAACAATGGTAACTGGAGGAAAGCCTCATCAACTCAAAATATTTCATCTTCCTATCAGGCACAGCCCCGGTTTCCATTTGTAAGTGGATGATAAAAACTTCAAATTTCTCTTGGCAATTGGCCTTTACTTCTCAATTTCTCTTCTCTCTCTTTCTCACACACACACACATGTGTATATACATACATGTACATATACACATGTGCATATATCTAAACACATACATGCATACTTTAGTGATTTTCCTTTGATATACTGTGTAAGTCTGCTCAGGATCTGCCTCTATTAAGTAGTAGATTCAGAACAATAAGGAATAATAGCCTTTTTATTTCTAGTAACCCAGGTGTATTTCATAATATTTCAGGCTGTCTTTGCTTTTATAGGACATGAAGGCATTGTTGTTCTGGTCACAAGACAAAAGAAGTCCATCTTCTCCCTCTTGGCAACCAGCCTATTTTTCAGAGGTAGGGCTGTGATCTGATCACTTCCCCTGACTACACTTCCAGATGTTATTATGTGGAATATTACATAACCTCTAGATGACCTCTAAATATATCCCAAACCTTCATACTTTGGAATGTCTGTGTAGTTATCAGAGCTCAACATGAGGTTAGATAGCGATTATTCCCCACGGATTCACTACCAAGACCCAGAAATAAAGCATGACTAAGGCACTTTATGTGTGTGTACATGAGGCAAGGTGGAGAGATGTATTACCCACGACAAAGGAACTATGGAGATACTAGCATTTTTGCTCTTTATTAGATGTCATAGTCATATTTGGAACAAATCATCCCAGAGTATCTTTGATTGTCATAAAGACCTGCCATGTAGAAGGTTCTCCTTCTTTGCCCTTATTTACTAATAGCCGGCACAACAAAAGAATTCTGTTTCCCCTTCATATTCAAGGACATGATATGACAGAGTGATTTTTTAGTTTCTTTCACTGTTTCTCTCCAAAACAATATTTGGATTTAAGCACAGGTGAAATTAAACAATAATTTGAAGACATATAATTAGTAGATGAAACTATTCATATTATTCAACCAACAAATATTTTTGAGCACCAATTATGTGCCAACCATTGTGTTAAGTATGGAAAATGTATCATCTGAGTTCTACATTTTCTTAGGCTGTAGAAAGTTGGGGAGAATGTTGCTTCCACTCTAATAATGAAACCTAGCTGGATAACATACAAAACCCTAAAAGTTTTTTAGTCTATTAGAGAACTGAGGGGACAAGTTAGCCTTGAACTGAAATGCAAAAGGTGACAAGCCTCTCTGATGAGAGAAAGCAGTTGCCTTTGGCAGGGCAGTGAGAGGGAGAGGAAGCTGCCATAGGTAGGGGTAAGAAGAAAGTAGATGGAATTTTAATTATTTTTTAAATGCAGAGGCACAAAGATCTCTACATCCACCCACCGGCTCTTTCTCTCAGGTCTTCACTGAGAGCTCACAAGAAACACTGGGGACAGAGAAGAGGATATAAAAGAGACTCTCTGTGGTGCAAGTGTGTATGGCTACATAGGTCTGAGGGTGAAGAAAGACAATTGAGGGAAGGCTTCTGCATCCCAGGCACTGAGATCTGGGAGGTGACATTCTATCACTGGAGGAAGGACTGCAAGAATTCTGCAAGAGTTCACCCCTCCTAAGAGATAGGTACATAGGGTATACCTAAGTTTACAGGAGAAGAGCCAGAAACTGTCCAGCACGCCAGGCTTTATAGTAATTATGAGGGAACATTACTCTACTCCTGTGGAATTTGAAGACTGTAGTGCTTATAATATAACTAAAACAATAATAAAACCTAGATCACCCAAAGGAGGCAGCTAAGAAGGAACAGGGGGATATACAGCAGATGGGACAAACAGAAACTAAACAACAAGATAGTAGACTTGGGAGACTTAAATCCAACCATTTCAATAACTATATTACGTGTAAATGGATTCAACACACTAACAAAAATGCAAGGACTGTCAGGCTGGATTTTAAAATGACCCAACTGAGAGAGACCTTCAAGATGGCGGAGGAGTGAGACATGGAGATCACCTTCCTCCCCAGAAATACATCAAAAATACATCTACATGTGGAACCACTCCTACAGGACACTTACTGAATGCTGACAGAAGACCTCAGACTTCCCAAAAGGCAAGAAACTCCCCACATACCTGGGTAGGGCAAAAGAAAAAAGAGAGACAAAAGAATAGGGATGGGACCTGCACCTCTGGGAGGGAGGAAAAGTTTCCACACACTAGGAAGCTCCTTCAATAGTGGAGACAGGAGTGGCGGGTGGGGGGGGGGAAGCTTCGGAGCTACGGAGGAGAGAGCAGCAACAGGGGTGCAGAGGGCAAAGCAGAGAGATTCACGCATAGAGGATTGGTAATGACCAGCACTCACCAGCCTGAGAGGGTTGCCTGCACACCCGCCGGCCGGGGCGGATGGGGGCTGGGAGCTGAGGCACGGGCTTTGGAGGTCACATCCCAGGGAGAGGACTGCGGTTGGCTGCATGAACACAGCCTGAGGGGGGCTAGTGCGCCACAGCTAGCTGGGAGGGAGTCCAGGAAAGAGACTGGAACTGCCTAAGAGGCAAGAAACCATTGTTTTAGGGTGCACGAGGAGAGGGGATTCAGAGCACTGCCGAAACGAGCTCGAGAGATGGGCGCGAGCCGTGGCTATCAGCACCGACCCCAGAGACGGGCATGAGACGCTAAGGCTGCTACTGCAGCCAGCAAGAAGCCTGTGTGCAAACACAGGTCACTCTCCACACCTCCCCTCCTGGGAGCCTGTTCAGCCCGCCACTGCCAGGGGCCCGTGATCCAGGGACAACTTCTCCAGGACAACACATGGTGCACCTCATGCTGTTGCAACATCACGCTGGCCTCTACCAACGCAGGCTCGCCCTGCGTTCCATACCCCTCCCTCCCCCTGGCCTGAGTGAGCCAAAGCCCCCTAATCAGCGGCTCCTTTAACCCCGTCCTGTCTGAGTGAAGAACAGACGCCCTCAGGAGACCTACACGCAGAGGTGGGGCCAAATCCAAAGCTGAACCCTAGGAGCTGTGTGAACAAAGAAGAAAAAGGGAAATCTCTCCCAGCAGCGTCAGGAGCAGCAGAGTAAATCCCCACAGTCAACTTGATGTACCCTGCATCCATGGAATACCTGGATAGACAACGCATCGTCCCAAAATTGAGATGGTGGACTTTGAGAGCAAAGATATATATATATTTTTCCTTTTTCTCTTTTTGTGAGTGTCTATATGTATACTTCTTTGTGTGATTTTGTCTGTATAGTTTTGCTTTTACCATTTGTTCTAGGGTTTTGTCTGTCCATTTTTTTCTGTTTGTTTTCTTTTGTATTTTTAATTACTTTTTAATTTTTATAATTTTTAATAATTATTTTTCAGTTTTTATTTTAATAACTTTATTTTTTTATCCTTCCTTCCTTCCTTCCTTCCTTCCTTTCTTTCTTTCTTTCTCTTTCTTTCCTTCTTTTGTTTCTTCCTTTCTTTTTTTATCCCTTTTCTTCTGAGCCATGTGGCTGACAGGGTCTTGTTGCTCCAGCTGGGTGTCAGGCCTGTGCCTCTGAGGTGGGAGAGCCGAGTTCAGGACATTGGTCCAACAGAGACCTCCTGGCTCCACATAATATTAAATGGCAAAAGCTCTCCCAGAGATCTCCATCTCAACGCTAAGACCCAGCTCCACTCAACTACCAGCAAGCTACAGTGCTGGACACCCTACGCCAAACAACTAGAGAGACAGGAACACACCCCCACCCATTAGCAGAGAGGCTGCCTAAAATCATAATAAGGTCACAGACACTCCAACACACACCACCAGATGTGGACCTGCCCACCAGAAAGACAAAATCCAGCCTCATCCACCAGAACACAGGCACTAGTCCCCTCCATCAGGAAGCCTACACAACCCACAGAACCAACTTTAGCCACTGGGGACAGACACCAAAAACAACAGGAACTACGAACCTGCAGCCTGCAAAAAGGAGACCCCAAACACAGTAAGTTAAGCCAAATAAGAAGACAGAGAAAACATAGCAGATGAAGGAGCAAAGCAAAAACCCACCAGACCTAACAAATGAAGAGGAAATAGGCAGTCTACCTGAAAAAGAATTCAGAATAATGATAGTAAAGTAGATCGAAAAATCTTGGAAATAGAATGGAGAAAATACAAGAAACGTTTAGCAAGGACCTAGAAGAACTAAAGAGCAAACAAACAATGATAAACAACACAATAAATGAAATTAAAAATTCTCTAGAAGGAATCAATAGCAGAATAACTGAGGCAGAAGAACGGATAGGTGACCTGGAAGATAAAATAGTGGAGATAACTACTGCACAGCAGAATAAAGAAAAAAGAATGAAGAGAATTGAGGACATCCTCAGAGACCTCTTGGACAACATTATACACACCAACATTTGAATTATAGGGGTCCCAGAAGAAGAAGAGAAAAAGAAAGGGTCGGAGAAAATATTTGAAGAGATTATAGTTGAAAACTTCCCTAATATGGAAAAGGAAATAGTTAATCAAGTCCAGGAAGCACAGAGAGTCCCATACAGGATAAATCCAAGGAGAAACATGCCAAGACACATATTAATCAAACTATCAAAAATTAAATACAAAGAAAAAATATTAAAAGCATCAAGGGAAAAACAACAAATAACATACGGAATCCCCATAAGGTTAAGAGCTGATCTTTCAGCAGAAACTCTGCAAGCCAGAATGGAGTTGCAGGACATATTTAAAGTGATGAAAGGGAAGAACCTACAATGAAGATTACTCTACCCAGCAAGGATCTCACTCAGATTCAATGGAGAAATTAAAACCCTTACAGACAAGTGAAAGCTAAGAGAATTCAGCACCACCAAACCAGCTTTACAACAAATGCTAAAGGAACTTCTGTAGGCAAGAAACACAAGAGAAGGAAAAGACCTACAATAACAAACCCAAAACAATTAAGAAAATGGTAATAGGAACATACATATCGATAACTACCTTAAATGTAAATGGATTAAATGCTCCAACCAAAAGACACAGACTGGCTGAATGGATACAAAAACAGGACTCATATATATGCTGTCTACAAGAAACCCACTTCAGACCTAGGGACATACCAGACTGAATATGAGGGGATGGAAGAAGATATTCCATGCAAAATGGAAATCAAAAGAAAGCTGGAGTAGCAATTCTCACATCAGACAAAATAGACTTTAAAATAAAGATTATTATAGAGACAAAGGACACTACATAATGATCAAGGGATCAATCCAAGAACAAGATATAATAATTGTAAATAGTTATGCACCCAACACAGGAGCACCTCAATACATAAGGCAAATGCTAGCAGCCTTTAAAGGGGAAATCGAAAGTAACACAATCACAGTGGGGACTTTAACACCCCACTTCCACCAATAGACAGATCCTCCAAAATGAAAATAAGGAAACAGAAGCTTTAAATGATACATTAAACAAGATGGACTTAATTGATATTTATAGGACATTTCATCCAAAAAGAACAGAATACACTTTCCTCTCAAGTGCTCATGGAACATTCTGCAGGATACATCATATCTTGGGTCACATATCAAGCCTTGGGAAATTTAAGAAAATTGAAATCGTATCAAGTATCTTTTCCAACCACACCACTATGAGACTAGATATCAATTCCAGGAAAAAATCAGTAAAAAATACAAATACATGGATGCTAAATGCTACACTACTTAATACCCAAGAGATCACTGAAGAAATCAAAGAGGTAATCAAAAAATACCTAGAAACAAATGACAATGAAAACACGATGATCCAAAACCTATGGGATGCAGCAAAAGCAGTTCTAAGAGGGAGGTGTATAGCAATACAATCCTACCTCAAGAAACAAGAACCATCTCAAATAAACAACCTAACCTTACACCTAGGGCTATTAGAGAACGAAGAACAAAACAACCCCTAAGTCAGCAGAAGGAAAGAAATCATAAATATCAGATCAGAAATAAATGAAAAAGAAATGAAGGAAACAATAGCAAAGATCAATAAAACTAAAAGCTGGTTCTTTGGGAAGATAAACAAAATTGATAAACCATTAGCCATACTCATCAAGAAAAAAAGGGTGAAGACTCAAATCAATAGAATTAGAAATGAAAAGGAGAAGTAACAACTGACACTGCAGAAATACAAAAGATCGTGACAGATTACTACAAGCAACTATATGCCAATAAAATGGGCAACCTGGAAGAAATGGACAAATTCTTAGAAAAGCACAACCCTCCGAGACTGAACCAGGAAGAAATAGAAAATATAAACAGACGAATCAGAAGCACTGAAATTGAGACTGTGATTAAAAATCTTCCAACAGGTCTTCCCTGGTGGCACAGTGGTTGAGAGTCCGCTTGCCGATGCAGGGGACCACGGGTTTGTGCCCCGGTCCGGGAAGATCCCACATGCCATGGAGCTGCTAGGCCCGTGAGCCATGGCTGTTGAGCCTGCACGTCCTGAGCCTGTGCTCCGCAACAGGAGAGGCCACAACAGTGACAGGCCCACGTACCGCCAAAAAAAAAAAAAAAAATCTTCCAACAAACAAAAGTCCAGGATCAGATGGCTTCACAGGCGAATTCTATCAAACATTTAGAGAAGAGCTAACACCTATTCTTCTCAAACTCTTCCAAAATATAGCAGAGGGAGGAACACTCCCCATCTCATTCTACCAGGCCACCATCACCCTGATACCAAAACCAGACAAAGATGTCACAAAGAAAGAAAACTACAGGCCAGTATCACTGATGAACTTAGATGCAAAAATCCTCAACAAAATACTAGCAAACAGAATCCAACAGCACATTAAAAGGATCATACACCATGATCAAGTGGGGTTTATCCCAGGAATGCAAGGATTCTTCAATACATGCAAATCAATCAATGTGATACACCATAATAACAAATTGAAGGATAAAAACCATATGATCATCTCACTAGATGCAGAAAGAGTTTTTGACAAAATTCAACACCCATTTATGATAAAAACCCTCCAGAAAGTAGTCATAGAGGGAACTTACCTCAACATAATAAAGGCCATATATGACAAACCCACAGCCAACATCATTCTCAATGGCGTAAAACTGAAACCATTTCCTCTAAGATCAGGAACAAGACAAGGTTGCCCACTCTCACCACTATTATTCAACATAATTTTGGAAGTTTTAGCCACAGCAAACAGAGAAGAAAAAGAAATAAAAGGAATACAAATTTGGAAAGAAGAAGTAAAGCTGTCACTGTTTTTACCGATGACATGATAGAATACACAGAGAATCCAAAAGATGATACCAGAAAACTACTAGAGCTAATCAATGAATTTGGTAAAGTAGCAGGATACAAAATTAATGCACAGAAATCTCTGGCATTCCTATCCACTAATGATGAAAAATCTGAAAGAGAAATTAAGAAAACACTCCCATTTACCATTGCAACAAAAAGAATAAAATACCTAGGAATAAACGTACCTAGGGAGACAAAAGACCTGTATGCACAAAACTATAAGACACTGATGAAAGAAATTAAAGAAGATATAAACAGATGGAGAGATATACAATGTTCTTGGATTGGAAAGATCAACATTGTGAAAATAACTATACTACCCAAAGCTATCTACAGATTCAATGCAATTCCCTATCTAACTACCAATGGCATTTTTCAGAGGCCTAGAGCAAAAAATTTCTCAATTTGTGTGGAAACACAAAAGACCCCGAGTAGCCAAAGCAATCTTGAGAAAGAAAAACGGAGCTGGAGGAATCAGGCTCCCTGACTTCCACTATACTACAAAGCTACAGTAATCAAGACAGTATGGTACTGGCAAAAAACAGAAATATGGATCAATGGAACAGGATAGAAAGCCCAGAGATAAACCCACACACATATGGTCACCTTATTTTTGATAAAGGAGGCAAGAATATACAATGGAGAAAAGACAGCCTCTTCAATAAGTGGTGCTGGGAAAACTGGACAGCTACATGTAAAAGAATGAAATTAGAACACTCCCTAACACCATGCACAAAAGTAAACTCAAAATGGATTAAAGACCTAAATATAAGGCCAGACACTATAAAACTCTTAGAGGAAATGATAGGCAGAACACTCTATGACATAAATCACAGCAAGATCCTTTTTGACCCACCTCCTAGAGAAATGGAAATAAAAACAAAAATAAACAAATGGGTCTAATGAAACTTAAAAGCTTTTGCACTGCAAAGGAAACCATAAACAAGATGAAAAGACAACCCTCAGAATGGGAGAAAATATTTGCAAATGAAGCAACCAACAAAGGATCAATCTCCAAAATATACAAGCAGCTCATGCAGCTCAATATCAAAAAAACAAACAACCCAATCCAAAAATAGGCAGGAGACCTGAATAGACACTTTTCCAAAGAGGACATACAGATGGTCAAGAAGCACATGAAAAGCTGCTCAACATCACTAATTATTAGAGAAATGCAAATAAAACTACATTGAGGTATCACCTCACACCAGTTAGAATGGGCATCATCAGAAAATCTATAAACAACAAATGCTGGAGAGGGTGTGGAGAAAAGGGAACCCTCTTGCACTGATGGTGGGAATGTAAATTGATACAGGCACTATGGAGAACAGTATGGAGGTTCCTTAAAATCTAAGAATAGAACTACTATATGACCCAGCAATCCCACTACTGGGCATATACCCTGAGAAAACCATAATTCAAAAAGTCATGTACCACAATGTTCATTGCAGCTCCCTTTACAATAGCCAGGACATGGAAGCAACCTGAATGCCCATTGACAGATGTATGGTTAAAGCAGATGTGGCACATATATACAGTGGAACATTACTCAGCCATAAAAATATACAAAATTGAGTTCTTTGTGGTGAGGTGGATGGACTTGGAGTCTGTCATGCAGAGTGAATTAAAGTATGAAGAACCTAGGGGCAGGACAGGAATAAAGACGCAGGTGTAGAGAATGGACCTGAGGACACGGGGAGGGGGAATGGTAAGCTGGGACGAAGTGAGAGAGTGGCATGGACTGATATATACTACCAAATGTGAAATAGATAGCTAGTGGGAAGCAGCCGCATAGCACAGGGAGATCAGCTGGGTGCTTTGTGACCACCTAGAGGGGTGGGATAGGGAGTGTGGGAGGGAGGCACAGGAGGGAGGAGATATGGGGATATATGTATATGTATAACTGATTCCCTTTGTTATAGAGCAGAAACTAACACACCATTGTAAAGCAGTTATACTCTGATAAAGATTTTTTTATAAAAGTAATAAATAAAATGACCCAACTATATATTGTTTACAAGTAATACATAAAAACACAAACAAGTTAAATGAAAAATATATAAAATAATATATTCTTCAAACATAATGAAGTTGAATTGACTTGTGATGCAAAATCTTTGCCCACCTGATAACACATTGCTATAAGAATCAATCAACCTTTCCCTTTTGACATATCTGTATCCCTGAATAAAACATCTTAAATCTCCTTTTCTCTGCTCATGCCATGCTTTATTTGCCACACTTTCTATTTTTCACTGAACAGTACCCATGTATTTTTCTGATTGTTTGTTATAAACGTAATGCTATGAAACATCTAAATTCATCAAATACCTCACAGTTTACAACCTCATAATACAGAAACAGATAATAAGTGTTAGATGATTTGGTAAGGTACAGATATTTGGAAAAAGAAGTCTGACAAAGATGAAGGTGAGGCAGATCATTATTTGAAGATATCCACGGCCCTCTAATTGGTCTCCTTGTTTCTAGTTTTTCTTTCCTCTCAAACTTTCCTTAACAACAGGTAAAAATATTATCAAAGTAAAGATCTAATTATATTCTTTCCCTGCTCAAAATGTTTTTCCCCACTGACCCTATCCTCACCAGCAGGTGGGTCTATTTAGTATTAAGACCCAGCATATGTGGAATGAAACCCAGGCCCAAAGCTGCAGGCTTTCTTCCTCTCCAGAACCTTGAACACTCTCCTAGATCGTACTCCAGCCCTCCCCTCCCCCACACCTCCCTCCTGGAGCTCTGGCTCATTTTCCTGGGTCCAGATATCCTGCTTATCTATTTTATTGGGTCCTGACACTATGCCTATCTGCTGCATCCAGGCACTAACTGGGAATCTTTTGCCAAAATTTAAACCATGTTACTGCTCCCATTTGTGCCCAGGAGGCTCCTGCCACCATGTTCCATCAAATGTTTAGGATGTCCCCTTAAATATCAATGCTGCCTAGATCACATCACCATGTTTCATTGGAATTTATATATTGGACTCTTGCTTCCCTTTATTTCACACCAACCCACCTCTGAGGTCCTAGATTGCTTTACAAGCATAGGTTTATCACACTGTTCCCTTTGACTCTTCCCTCATCAATTTCTAATCTTCCTTCCCCAAGAAAAAGAACAGAGGGTGATAAGAAGCAATAGGCACAAGATAGAAATAAGCCAGAATTTCAATTATCAAATTGGAAGACAGTGAATTAATGCTTTTTTTTTTCTTTTCCCATACTCCGTAACTATCCCTTCCCTCCACCCTTCCCCCTCTGCTAACCATAAGCTCATTCTCTAAGTCTGTAAGTCTGTTTCTGTTTTGTAAATACGTTCATTTGTATCATTTCTTTTTAGATTCCGCATGTAAGCGATATCATGTGATGTATCTCTTCTATTGGCTTTTACTGTAGGGGAGACAGGCTATGTCCTTGTCTCATAACAAACACCCCATTTGGAGGTCCCAAAGCATTAAATGATATGAGCATATGGGTTAGAGGATGGTTAATTTACAGAGGCAGGGAATCCTGGTTAAAATAAATTTTCTAGGAAAAAAGAACATGAGTGATCCTAATTTTGGCAACAGGACATACTTATTTATGGGCACATTTGTAGACAACCAAGCCCACACTTGTTTTATAATAATACATCAGTCACAGGTAGGATAATTACCTTCAAAAATAACGTAAAAGTGCTAATGCTAAGGAAAGCATAAATAATTCTCCAAGTCATTATTGACTAAGAGTGGTGTATAATTTTCTGTCAGGTACAGTTAAAGGAAGAATTACTAACTTAATGCCTGATATGTTGCATTTCAGAAAATAAACATTGAAAAGAATGGAGCAAGATAGAGAGTAGGCTTAAGTCTAAAGCTATGGGCTCAAGTACTGGATCTTACAAATACTGTGAGCCAGGCTTTTGGTCTCACAGAACCTCAGTTTTATATCTGTAAAATGGACTGTTAAAACCTTTCCTGTCTATCTCAGAGATTATTTGAAGAACAATATAAACAGTATACTTCCATTCAAAAGGTAATTATTTTGTCTGTTATTATGGCCACTTGGACAGGCACAGTGACTCATAATCAGGTCAACGTAATGTTTCAGTTTTGACATGTAAATGGTCATTAAGTGTTCTAAATCCTTTTGAACACAGGAGAGTTGAAGATCAGCTTTTGAGACCAGAGTTTTGAGCAGAGACCAAGATAATTCAGCTGCCAGCTACAAAGTACTACAGCAAGTGCCAGAAACACTACTCATTTTTGCATGGGAAAATATTTCTGCCAAACCAAGTCTTCGGGGTTTGTATAGTTCTTTCCTATATGTCTCTATGAAAATGTTATTCTTCTTATCTCATTTTTGAATGGGGCTGTCGGGAATACAAGTATCAACTGTTTTCCAGGCCTGGGAAATTGATGCAGTTCAACTGAATTTAAGGTTGAGGAGTATTTTAGGGAATCCCGTGAGTTATGTCTCGAGGATAGGGACAGCACAGATTAAACTAAGCACAGGTGTTTGGCCTCCAGTTTATAGCTGGCACATCAGGTCTGCTTCTGCAGAGACGACTCCAAGATAAACATTCCAGAACTGGCATCATTGCCTCCTGGGGACAACAATTAGGAAAATATTTAACAACCAGTCATGTTATAACAGATTAGGAATGCCATTTTCACTCTTAGTCATCCCAGCCGCATGGCCAGAGTAGAAAAAGAGGGAGGTTTACTAAAAGCAGACAATGATATTGCTGAATTCCAAGCAACTATAATTGAATATGGCCTGGGGAGGAATTAGACTTCTGATCTTGTATGTGCAGATCCTTGCCTTTGCCAAGACTGTACAGGAACATTTTCCTGTTCTTATATTGTCATCCTGTGAGCTAGCAAAGACTCTGAGAGATTAAAATGTTGGAATAAATAGGTCTGAGTTTCTGAGAACTGTTATGAAACTTTTAATAAATGAAAATACCTGGAAAGTTATATGGTTGAACTTTGTTATTTGATAGAAAATATCTTCAAGGAATTCTGGCTTCCAAAAAGATAACATTTTAAAGAAAAACTGATGGCAGTTACTACAGACAGATACAACTGTTTTGACCTTACATCTCCCATATTTGATATACCACACGAAACCACTTGCATCCTACTTTGGAGTTTCAAATAGAAAACTATTTTCCTCGTAATATTTGTCACTCAACTTCTGTGTATCCCTACCAACCAAGAAGATTTTGCTGAGTTTAAATTTCTGAAATCTGCATTATGAACACCACAGGTTTATTGAATGTCCATTTTTAGGTTACTAGCCTGTCCACCTTGAAATATTCCTGAGCTACGGGAAGCCATTAAAGATTTTAAACAGAGATGTGACATCGTCAACTTTGCTGTGGTGAGGATTGGAGAGAGCAAGGCTGGAAGTAGAAAGGTATGTTAGGAGGATATACCAGTGACACAATTTATAGATCATGATAGTTTAAGGCAGAATAGTTTAAGGCAGATGTGTGGAGAGACAGATTTAACAGCTATTTAGAAATTAGAATTGGTAGGAGGTCATGACCAATTGAACATCACGTGGGTGAGGAAGGGGAATAAATCAATGAAAATACCTAGGTTTCTGATTTTGGAAACTGGGTGAATGAGGGTGCCAATAACTAAAAGAATGGAAATGAGCTTGCTTCAGGGATGGGACAAAGATGATGTACTCAGATTTGTGCATTTTGCACTGGCTAATGGGACTTGTAAATCTAGGTACAAGTAGGAAGGGAGATATCTGGTTTAAAGTTATGGTAGGCACCATTATCATGGCCCCAATGATCTCCATCTCTTGTTATTCAGGCTTTCTGTAATACTCTGTCCTTGAGTAATTTGCTTCTGACCAATAGAATGTGGGAACATTGAGGATATCTCATGGAATATCTCTTCCATGATTAGGTTACAAAGATTTTGAATCCTACCTTGTTAGTACACTCCCTCTATTGCTATCACAGCTTGCACACTTAGGTGAACAAGCTCTCATATTGGAGAGGCCCATATGGCAAGGCACTGAGGGTAGCCTCTGGTCAGCAGCCAGCAAGAAACTGAGGCCTTTAATCCAAGAATCTGCAAGGAACTGAATACTGCCTACAATTTCTGGGTGAGCCTTCCCCAGGTGAACCTTCAGATGAGACTGAAGACCATAGGCTGACACCTTGATTGCAGCCTTGTGAGAGACCCATGAAGCACAGAATCCAGTGAAACTGCACCTGGATTCCAGACCCACATCAATTATAAGATAACAAATTTGTGTTAGTTTAAACCACTGGGTCTTTGGGTATTGTGTTATGCCACAATTAGATAACTAATACATGAGCTCTGGAGATGGAGGCGAGATTGGGATTCACCAGCACATAGATAATATATACTGACTGTGAAAAAGCTCAACTTGAGATAATATATAGTGATGGGGAAAGAGGATTGTATAGAAGCTGGAGGAATAGTAAAATTAGGGAATGGGTGGGGGACCAGGAGTCTGAAAAGGGAACTGCAAAGAAATAGAGATCTGAAAGCTGGGAGGTGCAAGGTTAAGGAAGGCATGACCAAATATCAAGTGCTGAGAAAAAGACTGAAAACTGCTTTTAGTAACAAGGTGTTTTTTTGCTTACCTTGATGTGAACAACTTCAATGAAGTGACCTGGTGGAAGGCAGATTTCATGACATTAAGGAGAAAACACAAAGAGAGAAGGTAAAAAAAAAAGCTCCCTTGAAGAAGCTTAGCTGTTGAAAGAAGGAAAAAGTAATGTGATATTTGCTGTAGGATGAAAAGTTAGTGGCTTTTTATGAGGGCAGAGAGACCTGAGCATATTTATGTGATGAGGACTTCTTGGCTGTGCAAATTTTGATTACATTTTCTGTTATGTATAACATAGCTGTTATAACAAAACCAATAAAGGAAATAACTTTATCCATTCATAATCCTCCTGCCCTTTTGAAGGTGCTTACACGTCCATTTGCTTTTTATGTAACAAAACACGGTATCATTTTTCTACGTATTATAACATAAACATTTCTTAATGTTATATTGGAGGCACAGTTATTTTTAATACTGTATAATATATTGTCAAGCTCGTGTACTATAAATGACACGTTTCCTATTTCTTGGACCACTAGGTTGTTTCCAACTTCTTATAACTGTAAATAATGCTGTCAGTAATTGTGCAAAGTTGCTACAAAACAAAAACAGAGAGGCTCCTCCTAAGAGGTGTTTTCTGGATGATTGCCAAAGCCAGCATTCTTCATGCTGAAGGACTCTGAGCTGAATTTAGTAAAAATTTATGCAAAAATTGCAGGAGCCATTTCTTGTTTAATTTATTTTTTATTATCCCAAACTTTAAAATCCCAACAGGCAGGCAGTTCAAATATATAGAAAGAAATGCTTGAGTGCCCAGATTGACTTTAAACTTTCTGTGAACCCAGATGTGTTCTGTGAACCCATCCTGCATTGATACCTTTTCTACCAACATCCCGAGGTACACATGGAATACAGCAGAGAAGGCCTCAGTCATCTTTCTTCTTTAATTAATTAATTAATTTTATACTGGAAAGAAGTTACTGTCCTTAATACCTTCCTTGCCATATCACTCCAAGTAAAATAATCCACCTTCCCTTGGAGGGCTGGATGCACTGCCAGAAGATACCTTCCATTTGAGCTTAGAGCTATTGTTGCAAATCTGCTAAATATTAGGTTTGGCAAATCCTTCCTGAGAATAGCTATCACATTTCTGGTGAGACACTTGTTGAAAGAAAAGCTTTCCCTGCTTCTGCAGTGGTCAGCTGAAATGCAACATGTTTAAGATACAGTGTGTCATTCCTTTCTCACCGTTCCTCTCTTGACTTAACCTCTATCTCTGAGACCACCCTTCATTTATTCATCCTGGTTTAAGATGAAGGCATCTCTCAGGGCTTGAGCAAGTATAATATTTACCTACAAAATGACAAAGAAGAATAAAACGGACCAGGACCTGAAAAACGAACACACCACAAGGAGAAACACAGGAAGGACATCTTGAGGGAGGAAGTATAGAGTAGTTAAGAGCTGTGGTTCTACAACGTAGAGACCTGGGTTCAAATCCCAAGTAAGTGCTCTTTGTAAGCAAAAATACTACAACCTCTCTTCTTTTTATCCTTATCTTGATCAAATGTTTGGTGGGTTGAGATGGTGCATTCATCTTCTATGGCAGAATTTTCTCACACATGTGGGCCTCCAATTATGATCCTACCTTCCCATTTGCTGCCCTCCTCCTTTTTTGAAATAAGAATTCATCCAATTTCTGATCCATCAATGAGCCCCATTCTTATTGTAAGTTAAGACTATATATTTAATAAGTACCTATTGGAACTTATCACTGGGTTCCTGTTGGGTGGGGCTAGTACACAATGGGCTCAGCCTGTTGTCTTGAAACTGAGGGGCAGTCCTCTTACCTTGTCTCACAACTTCAATGTGCCCCCACTCCCTGGGCCTTCCCTGCCTTTTACTACTCCTTTTGATTCTTCAAAGTTCAGCTCAAGTTCTGGAAGCTTCCGAGATACCCTCAGAATTCTCTCCCTCCTCCAAAGCCCATCACATTCATTTGGTGGTGGGGAAGAAATCATAAAGGAGTTGGCATGTCGTAGTGCAGACTTTCTCCACCTTGGCACTGTTGACATTTGGCGCTGGATAATTCTTCATTGTGGAGTGCGTCTCCTCCCCCAGTGTGACAACCCAAATGTCTACAAACATTGCCGGATGTCCCATGAGGGACAAAAATCACTTCTGGTTCAGACCCACTGTTGAAGCATGATCCTCACGTATCAGGTAATGTGCTAGACTCTGTGCAGACTTTATTCATGGCCGCATCCTATTTTTTTTACCTTTTTCTCCTTTTTGCTTCAGTTTGCTCACTTATTTCTAACTTATTTTGTACTGCACCTTTACCATTGTAAACCTTTTTTTACAAGGCAGGTAATATATAATCACTCACGGCTTCTTTGAAACTTTTTTTTTTTCTTAAGGGTGAGGGAGCAGCAAGGAATGCTTAAATTCAGAGGTCACCCTCAGATGCTCAAAATCCGTAGACAGACCTCGGCCACCACTCGCCTCCCAACACTGGCACCCCGCTCTGGCCGTGTCCGTGTCTCCAGCCCTGGCTTTGGCCATGCTGCCCTTGGCATCACCTTTTAACAAGTGAACACTGAAGACTAGAGATCTATGTTCAATAACTGGACTATGGTCTAAATAACAGACCCTGGAGGATCAAAAATATCTGAGTTCATGATATCTTCAGCGCTGTTTTGTTTACTTTCTCTCCATAGACCCATCCTTGTTACTTCACTGAATTTTAGTCTACAGAACTGGGATTGTGACTCTTGGGAATACTGTGCATTTCTTATGGTGGCATACAAATAGTTATCTACAGGGAAAACAGGCTTTTCTTTTAGCTCTCCAGAAACCCCAAAAATGAGAGAATGGGGGGTATAAAAATCTGATACTAAAAGTATTCATTTTCTATCATTTACCTTATACTTCACCTGAAACTATTCAATACTTTTGAAGCTGCAGAAAATACATTACAAGAAAAAAACAAATCATCTCAATCATTACTTTAATGCACAGCCTTAGCTTCCTGGCATTCCCCTCATTTCCCCAGGGGAAGGCTATTTCTCCAAGTTATTTCTTTTCAATTGATTTGCTAGGATTTCAATCTCTTTAGACCTTTTGCATTAGAGGAAGAAACAAGTCTGCTTTTTTCCCCTCAACTTGGGGGGTTTGGAGTTTATTACAGTCTTTCCTTATTTAACTACCTATAGAATTGAATTTGAATTCTATAAATTGCCTTTTAGGACCAAAAGTTCAAAATCAAAGTGTATCAGCATCACATCCTCAAAATCGGAGAAGGAGAGGTTAAGTTTCTTACTTCTGCTAGCTCTTCAAAGGCATGTGGGGAAAAGGGATCTTGATAAATGGACTTCTGAAAGGAGAAATGAAGACACCAACAAAGGCATGTGTTGCATGTTCTGTCCAAGGGCTAGTTTATCTCCTGCAATTTTGGTTTGCTGTCATCAAGAGGACATTGTGCAGGGCAGCCCTAATGTCTGCTGAGGATTCAATTATTTTACAGTCCAGGCGATTTTAGGCAAATCCACTTTGAATCAGAACTACAATTCAATGAAGTCCGTATTTTACAGCTAATGAAATTAAGACCTAATGGCTAACTAATGCACAACCAACGTACAATTTCCAGTCCATGCACTTCCCATCAGAGCTGAAGAATTTGTTATGTCTAAAGCTCTCCTGTCTTGGTCAGGAAGTCTCTACTTAACTTTAGGCCAAAAATAAATCTTTATTACAGTTAAGAAATATAAATATTAACATCACTATATTCAGAGGAAAACTGTTAGATTAAACCTCCGAAACCAGAGCACTTGCCATCAAGAGTTCAGAATAGGATTTCTGAGAACTGGAAAGGATCTTAGAAATGATTTTACAGTATGAGGTCAGGTTGTCTCATAACATTTATATTTCTTTTCCCATTTTTCTTAATTGGGAGGCAGCAGGTAGAGTAGAAAGTTCTTGACGCACTGGGGTCTAGATTTATCTTTATTAGCCGGAACCCCAGGCATGTTATTTCACCTCACTGAACCCATTTTTATTTTAATGACAGAGGTGGACTAGATGACCTTCCAGCTCTATTGTTATGTGAATCTGCTATGCTTATCCTGATAGGAAAATCCTGATTAGGAAAATCAAATTGTTACAACCTTCGCTTAACCTTTAGTCTTTTTTTTTTTTTTTTTTGCTTCAAAGTTACTTGCTGTCAGCTGGGTCTTGATTTTCATCTCTGCTGTAGCAATCTAAACCTGATCGCCTCTCACACTTATTCTTTCCACACAGGCAGCAGCAGAGGCAATGATGTGGTGCGGTTGTAAAAACTTCTGTACCAGAAAATCAAACTCAACTCCCTAATTCATAACGTTTTCGAAGATTTTTCTCTGTGGGTTTCTTTGCGCCATGTTCTTCTGTTGTTTTTTTCTCCCTTTAAAAAAAATTTCCAAAGCCCCTCCTGTACCCTCTCAGAGTAGAGCTTATTTATTAATAGAATACATCTGAGCTGCTTCCTCATAGCAAAAGATTACAATTTGAATTGGGAAAAAGATGACTTGAACAGTAATATTCATATACTCCTTACTACATTCCAAGCACTGGTGTACCTACTTTCTATATATGAAGGCGTTTAACCCTTCAGAGCTCTGTGAAGTAGATACACATATCCCTTACTATCCAAATCTATTCGGTTCCTGAGGTCAGTGTTTAGAAGTCAGAGCAGAAGTCAGTGAGCAAGTTTGAATGGCCAGGGAAACTTCATTATCTGAATTTACGTTAGTTTACCCACTTGGGATGGGGTAAGTCCTGACCTTAAACCAAATAAATGTCATTCAAAAGTGTAAACCCTTTTGGTTCCTTTATTATAATAGCAAGAGTTTAGGGAGAGTTCAGACAGTGATAGATATTTATCCCATTATCCCCAGTTTACAGATGAGGAAACAGAAGCACTGGTAGGTTAAGTAAACTGCCCAAGTCCTCATGGCTCGTGTGGCAGAGCAAGCAATCTTACACAGGCACTAAGGCACCAGGGTCAGGACCATGCTTGCGCTAGATGGCCCAGCTAAACTTATTTTTTGCTTTGTGGCCAATGGTGTCATCCACGCACATCACTACTGTAGCTTTTCTGGGCATGTGTTTGGGGAGGTTAGCCAGAGTTCCCAACCCATTTTTTTCCAGAGCTCATTTGCTCAACAGACTTTGATGATATGTTCTGTTAGCACCAATACAAACAAGTTTCAGACAATGAAACTTGCTTTTTGTATAGCTTAACAGTTTAATTACATGGCTTAAGGAACCGTGATGGAACCATGATTTAGTCAACGTCTTGAATGAATTCCACCACTGTGGATGAAATGGTGATCTTTCTCTTGTAGAGCAATAGAAAAAGCAGACCTCCCACAGCAGAAAATGCAAGTTGAAGGGCAGTGTAACTTGAGGTCTCTGGGCAATCCTGCGTGCACCTCTGAAAACTTAGGCCCTTTTCAAACCATTGCTTGTCCTCAACTAATCATGCTTGTGAGACCTGCTTCCCATTGCCAGTTAAGTTCACAACTATAGTCCTTAGTCCTTCAATATTTCCTAGATTATTTAAAGAACGATACGAGCAACGATTTTCCTTCAGAGCTCAGCCAGGGCCCCCGTACATATCATATGATATGATATGTACATATCATATGATATGATATG